>NC_090357.1:3749282-4016632 GCF_035084215.1 Heptranchias perlo | reverse complement strand
TGCAATTAGTCCCACTCCCCCTGCTCCTTCCCCATAGCTCCGCTAATTTTTTTCCCCTTTCAAGTATTTATCCAATTCGCTTTTGAAAGTTATTATTGAATCTGCTTCCAGATCATAACAACTCGCCTCAAAAAATAATTCTCATCGTCCCCCCCCCCCGATTCCTTTGCCAATTATCGTAAATCTGTATCTTCTGGTTACTGACCCTCCTGCCAGTGGAAACAGTTTGTCCCCATCAAAACCCTTCACATCACAAGGTGCATTCACCCAATAAATCATTGGAGGAGCTTAGAGTTTAAAAATTATTTTACCTTCCTTTGCTACTTTTCTTTTGTTGTCACATACCTGTGTTTGTACTTTGTGGATGAGGTCACATATCTCGCTAATCAGATGAACTTGGAATCCATTGGCCATGATCTCCAGGCCATTGTACGTCACGATGTATTTGTAATATTTTTCAATCACTTTTCTGGAAATGAAAGCAGACAGATCACTTAAGCCAAGTTGCTCGGGTCTAGAACTCTGTTTTGTTGACAGAAATAGCATTCAGGTGAGTAAACTCAGGTGATTCCTCAGTCCCAGTGAGGAGCTACAACACTGTAACCCACCCAACTGCTGACCGGCACTGCCCTCCAATGTGCCTCCCCGTGAATTCATCGCTATGCTTCCAATATTTGTCAATATCTCAAGATGCCGACACCAACAGATCTCGATGTTCTGATTTGCTAAAAACAGACCTTGCCTAAACTCCACACCCACAAAGTTCAAATTTCTTTAGTGCCTTCATCCAAAACGCTGCTGCCCGTATCCTAACTCGCCCCAAACCCGTTCACCCATCACCCCCTGTGCTTGCTGATTAGCTCCCAGTCTGGCAAGTTCCTATCCTGGTGGTCCAATCCCTCCATGGCCCATGGCCCATGGCCCATGGCCCTCGCCCTCCCTATCTCTGTAACCTCCTCCAGCCTACAACCCTCCCAGATCTCTGCCACTCCTACAAAATGGATAAGAGATTGACACCACCTGAATACAATTAACACTACTTGATATAAATCACAAGATAAAACCTAGGTCTTTGACCAAGCTTTTGGTCACCTGTCCTAATATCTCCTTATGTGCTCAGTGCCAAATTTTTTGTCTGATAATGTTCCTGTGAAGCGCCTTGGGATGTTTTATTAGGAAGGGAGGGGAAGGAAGAGGAAGGGAGGGAAGGAAGGGGAGGGAAGGGAAGGGGGGAGGGAGGAAGGGGGGAGGGAGGAAGGGGGGAGGGAGGAAGGGGGAGGAAGGGAGGAAGGGGAGGAAGGGGAAGGGAGGAAGGGGGAGGGAGGAAGGGGAAGGGAGGAAGGGGGAAGGGAGGAAGGGGGAAGGGAGGAGGGGGAAGGGAGGAGGGGAAGGGAGGAAGGGAGGAAGGGGGAAGGAGGAAGGGGGAAGGGAGGAAGGGAGGAGGAGGAAGAAGAAGAGGAAGGAGGAGGAGGAGGAAGAAGAAGAGGAAGGGAGGAGGAGGAGGAAGAAGAAGAGGAAGGGAGGAGGAGGAAGAAGAAGAGGAAGGAGGAGGAGGAGGAGGAGGAGGAGGAGGAGGAGGAGGAGGAGGAGGAGGAAGAAGGAAGAGGAAGGGAGGAGGAGGAGGAGGAAGAAGAAGAGGAAGGGAGGAGGAGGAGGAAGAAAGAGGAAGGGAGGAGGAGGAGGAGGAGGAAGAAGAGAGGAAGGAGGAGGAGGAGGAGGAGGAAGAGAAGAGGAAGGGAGGAGGAGGAGGAGAGGAAGAGAAGAGGAAGGGAGGAGGAGGAGGAGGAAGAAGAAGAGGAGGGAGGAGGAGGAGGAGGAAGAAGAAGAGGAAGGGAGGAGGAGGAGGAGGAAGAAGAGGAAGGGAGGAGGAGGAGGAGGAAGAAGAAGAGGAAGGGAGGAGGAGGAGGAGGAAGAAGAAGAGGAAGGGAGGAGGAGGAGGAGGAAGAAGAAGAGGAAGGGAGGAGGAGGAGGAGGAAGAAGAAGAGGAAGGGAGGAGGAGGAGGAGGAGGAGGAAGAAGAGAGGAAGGGAGGAGGAGGAGAGAGGAAGAAGAAGAGGAAGGGAGGAGGAGGAGGAGGAAGACGAAGAGGAAGGGAGGAGGAGGAGGAGGAGGAGGAAGAAGAAGAGGAAGGGAGGAGGAGGAGGAGGAGAGGAAGAAGAGAGAGGAAGGGAGGAGGAGGAGGAGGAGGAAGAAGAAGAGGAAGGGAGGAGGAGGAGGAGGAAGAAGAAGAGGAAGGGAGGAGGAGGAGGAGGAGGAAGAAGAAGAGGAAGGGAGGAGGAGGAAGAAGAAGAGGAAGGGAGGAGGAGGAGGAGGATGAGAAGAAGAGGAAGGAGGAGGAGGAAGAAGAAGAGGAAGGGAGGAGGAGGAGGAGGAAGGAAGAGGAGGAGGAGGAGGAGGAGGAGGAAGAGGAAGGGAGGAGAGGAGGAGGAAGGCGAGGAGGAGGAGGAGGAAGGGAGGAGGAGGAGGAGGAAGAAGAAGAGGCAAGGAGGAGGAGGAGGAGGAGGAGAGACAGAGAAGGAGGAGGAGGAAGAAGAAGAAGAGGAAGGAGGAGGAGGAGGAAGAAGAGGGAGGAGGAGGAGGAGGAAGAAGAAGAAGAGGAAGGGAGGAGGAGGAGGAAGAAGAAGAAGAGGAAGGGAGGAGGGAGGAGGAAGAAGAAGAGGAAGGGAGGAGGAGGAAGAAGAAGAGGAAGGGAGGAGGAGGAGGAGGCAAGAAGAAGAGGAAGGGAGGAGGAGGAAGAAGAAGAGGAAGGAGGAGGAGGAGGAGGAGGAAGGAGGAGGAGGAGGAGGAGGAGGAAGAGGAAGGGAGGAGGAGGAGGAGGAGGAGAAGAAGAAGAGGAAGGGAGGAGGAGGAGGAGGAAGAAGAAGAGGAAGGGAGGAGGAGGAGAAGAAGAGGAAGGGAGGAGGAGGAGGAGAAGAGAGAGGAAGGGAGGAGGAGGAGAAGAAGAGGAACGGGAGGAGGAGGAGGAGGAAGGGAGGAGGAGGAGGAGGAGGAGGAGGAAGAAGAAGAGGAAGGGAGGAGGAGGAGGAGAGAAGAAGAGGAAGGGAGGAGGAGGACAGAGAAGAAGAGGAAGGGGAGGAGGAGGAAGAAGAGGAGGAGGAGGAGGAGGAAGAAGAAGAAGAGGAAGGGAGGAGGAGGAGAAGAAGAAGAGGAAGGGAGGAGGAGGAGGAAGAAGAGGAAGGGAGAGGAGGAGGAAGAAGAGGAAGGGAGGAGGAGAGAGGAAGAAGAGGAAGGGAGGAGGAGGAAGAGAAGAGGAAGGGGAGGAGGAAGAAGAAGAGGAAGGGAGGAGGAGGAAGAAGAAGAGGAAGGGAGGAGGAGGAAGAAGAAGAGGAAGGGAGGAGGAGGAAGAAGAAGAGGAAGCGGAGGCAGGAGGAAGAAGAGGAAGGGAGGAGGAGGAGGAAGAAGAGGAAGGGAGGAGGAAGAAGAAGAGGAAGGAGGAGGAGGAAGAAGAGGAAGGGAGGAGGAGGAAGAGGAAGGGAGGAGGAGGAAGAAGAGGAAGGGAGGAGGAGGAAGAGAGGAAGGAGGAGGAGGACAGAAGAGGAAGGGAGGAGGAAGAGGAAGGGAGGAGGAGGAAGAGAGGAAGGGAGGAGGAGGAAGAAGAGGAAGGGAGGAGGAGGAAGAAGAGGAAGGGAGGAGGAGGAAGAGAGGAAGGGAGGAGGAGGAAGAAGAGGAAGGGAGAGGAGGAAGAAGAGGAAGGGAGGAGGAGGAAGAAAGGGAGGAGGAGGAAGAGGACGGAAGAGGAAGGGAGGAAGAAGGAATAAAAATATGCAAACCTTGAATGTTGAGGAAACTGCTTCTGAACGCCTTCAAATTATTCCAGAGAGAGTGTCAGCAACCATGGGATCATGGCTGGTTCCTTCCTCAATCCCAACTTCAGGCAACATGGGGCGTGGCTATAGGCAAAGGGCCAGAGTGTCAATATATTCCCAGGGGGGGAGGAAAGAGGAAGAAAGGGAGGGAGGAGGAAAGGGGGGGGGAGGAAAGGGGGGGGGAGGAAAGGGGGCGGGGGAGGAAAGGGGGGGGGGAGGAAAGGGGGGGGGAGGAAAGGGGGGGGGGGGGGAGGAAAGGGGGAGGAAAGGGGGGGGGGGGAGGCAAGGGGGGGGGAGGAAAGGGGGGGGGGGAGGAAAAGGGGGGGGGGAGGACAAGGGAGGGGGGAGGAAAGGGGGGGGGGGAGGAAGAGGGGGGGGGAGGAGGGGGAGGAAAGGGGGGGGAGGGGGGGGAGGGGGGGGGAGGGGGGGGGAGGGGGGAGGAAAGGGGGGGGCGAGGGGGGAGGAAAGGGGGGGGGGAGGGGGGAGGAAAGGGGGGGAGGGGGGGGGGAGAGGGGGGGGAGGGGGGGGGGGAGGGGGGGGGGAGGAAAGGGGAGGGGGGAGGAAAGGGGGGGGGGGGAGGAAAGGGGGGGGGGGAGGAAAGGGGGGGGGGGGGAGGAAAGGGGGGGAGGAAAGGGGGGGAGGAAAGGGGGGGAGGGGGGGGAGGAAAGGGGGGGGGAGGGGAGGGGGGGGGAGGGGAGGGGGGGGGAGGGGAGGGGGGGGAAGGAGGGGAGATAGAAAATTGGCAGTTCATTCCAAACCCCGATTACTAAGCAGTTTTAAAAATGTAACTCACAGGTCGTTCAGTTTCTTGCACAGGTAAATACACTTTATCGATCAATACTGGTTTGCCTAGGAAAGAACAATGTATGAGGCTGTTCTTGATCGAACCTTTGTGCTTCGTCACAAGACGAGACCCCATTATACCCAACAATTTTTCCCCCCCACTTTTGCTAATGGTCATAAATTTGCAAAGGCACAAGACAACCGCGCTTCAAAATCTGAACTGTTCACTGCAGTCGGGAAATCTGAATCAGAGTTCTCGGCACCTTACACGAGATTTGGGGTGGGGTGGGGTGGGGTGGGGTGGGGGGGGGGGGTGCAGTTAAAGGAGCGCTGGGGTGGGGGGGCGTGATTTGAGTGGTGCTACTGGGTTAGACACTGATCTGTCACTCCTGGCAGCTGGGTTCACAACCAGCCCAGATAGGATCTGTCTCTCCTGGCTCCAAAGGTCCTGCGTGAAATGACTTTGGGCATCCTCACCCCAGTTCCTAGTGAGCATGGACCCAGAGCACTGCTCCGAGTTGACGATCTCACTCAAAGAGGCGACAAGATTCTCTACCACAGAGGGCAGTGGATGCTCAGTTGTTGAGTATGTTCAAGGCTGAGATGGATAGATTTTTGGACACTAGGGGAAATCAAGAGATATGGGGATCGGGCAGGAAAGTGGAGTTGAGGTAGAAGATCAGCTGATCTTATTGAATGGCAGAGCAGGCTTGATGGGCCGAATGGCCTACTCCTCCTCCTATTTCTTATGTCCCAAGGTGGTTGGAGAGGGACACGGAAAAATATCAGCCTGGGAAGCATTTGATGAGACTGAGACACATTATTGGGCAGAGTAGAGGCATCTTTGCTTTACAGCCAAAGATGTGCTTTTGAAGTGTAGTCACTGTTGTAATTTAGGAAATGCAGCAGCCAATTTGTGCACAGCAAGATCCCACAAACGGCAGTGTGTGACAATGACCAGATAATCTGTTTTTGTGATGTTGATTGAGGGGTAAATATTGGCCAGGACACCGGGGAGAACTCCCCTGCCCTTCTTCAAATCGTGTCACAGGATCTTTTACGTCCACCCGAGGGGGCAGGCGGGGCCTCGGTTTAACATCACATCCAAAAGACGGCACCTCCGACGGTGCAGCACTCCCTCAGTATCACACTGGGAGCGTCAGCCTAGATTTTGTGCTCAAGCCTCTGGAGTGGGACTTGAACATATAACCTTTGGACTCAGAGTGTGCTACCCACTGAGCCACGGTTGACATGGGTCTTTTGCTTGCTCCAGGACACTCGTGAGGTTATTTGCAGGAAGGAGTCATCTGCTCCCCAGAGCAGCTCTGTTCATTTTAATGGGTATGGAGACGGAGGACCAGTCTGGGAGTGAATGTGGAGCCAGTGACCCCAGGGAACTGCTACCAGCGAAATATACTGCACGTCCTTTTGCTGTTAATGCAAGGGGAGCAACTCACAACTACCAGGTTTAGAGAACATTCAAGATGACACTCATTACTCTACCTGTCTTGCTTGAAGGTCCATTGGCAAGAATGTGGCTCCCTCAGTGCTCGATCAGCTCTTCCTGCAAAGAGGACAGAAAGGGGAGAACTGTCTTGCAGCAACATTATTCATTATCTTTAATTGGAGAACTGAAGTCTAAGCAATTGGAAAAGTATTTGCAAAGCAAGAATGGCTAGGAGGAAAAGGGCAGGGAAATGGGATTAGGGTCAATAACTTAGCTGGAAAAAAACAATTATGGCCCATGCAAGGCTGGCTGTCAAATAAGCATCCTGATAGCACAGAGGCAGTGGATAGGGCAAGGAGAGCTGGTGGAGAGATAGAACTGGGTGTCAGCCTTAGTACAAGTGGGAGCTAACCTCATCTCTGCATGTGATGTGGCCAAGGGGGAGCTTGATGAAGAGCAGGAGACCTAGGATGGATCCTTGAAGGACTCCCACGGTGACAGTGCAGGAGGGTGGTACTGATAGAGATGCTCTGGCTACTGTTGGGTAGGTAGCATTCAGCTTTAATGCCCCCGGAAGAACAAACTTGTGCCTTTACAGCCAATTAAGTACTTTTGAAGTATAGTCACTGTTGTAGGAAACGCAGCAGCCAATTTGTGCACAGCAGATCCCACAAACAGCAATCTGATAATGATCAGATAATCTGTTTTAGTGATGTTGATTGAGGAATAAATATTGGCCCAGGACACCAGGGAGAACTCCCCTGCTTTTCTTTGAAATAGTGCCATGGGATCTTTTACATCCACCTGAGAGGGCAGACAGGGCCTTGGTTTAACATCTCATCTGAAAGATCCCTCAGTACTGCACGAGGAGTGTCGGCCTGGACTTTGTGCTCAAGCCTCTAGAAGTGGGACTTGAACCTCCAACCTTCTGACTCAGAAGCGAGTGCGCTACCCACTGAGCCAGGGCTGACACCTTGGGCTAGGGAAGGAAAACTAAAGATAAACGCAGCCAGGATCCAAGTCCCACCCACTGTCAATTACGTGAATCCTGGGTAAGCACAGGATCGAGCTCTTCCAACAACAGAATAGACTTCTGATAATGCCCATCTGGTCTCACACGTTACGAATGTTATGATGGAGATGCCGGTGATGGACTGGGGTGGACAAATGTAAGGAATCTTACAACACCAGGTTATAGTCCAACAGTTTTATTTAAAAATCACAAGCTTTCGGAGGCTTTCTCCTTCGTCAGGTGACGAAGGAGAAAGCCTCTGAAAACTTGTGATTTTCAAAAACTGTTGGGGAAAGGGAAATTTATTTGCGCGGTGAGAATTTCCGAGGGTTTTTTTTTGGTGGGTGGGAAATCCGCTGATGTTTCAGTCAAAACCTCCATCTCAAGCTGGTCTTTAACAAATGGCGCAACCTTTACTGAGGCAGGACGTCATCTCGAAAAAAAAATAATGAGTAATAAAACTCTTTGTTCAACACCCTGAACACACCTCAGTTAAAAAGGCCAGTTCCTCATTTTCATTCCATTGACAGTCAACAGGCTAGGGACAGAGCTGGTGGTTAGCTCCTTAACTAATGAGCTGGCACACAGTCTGGTGAAACGAAACACACACACTTACACATACTGAGAGAGAGAAAAAAGACAAAGAGAGAGGGGGGAGAAAAAGACAAAGGTCAAATAAACATTTCTGCGGTAATGCAATTATGATGTTGCGAAGATATTTAGTGAAAATTGGAGGGGGGGTTTTTCTTGCACTCATATTTAACAGCAAGGGATCCATTGAGTTATTTTCAGATCACAGGAAATGTGACTAAAACATTCAGGAAAATTGTGACTCAGCTTACAGTTAACACACTAACTGCCCGAGTACGACTCGCGCAGACTGACTGAGACAACGAGGGTGAGTGGCAATATACGATGGGCATTAATTGCGCCACAATTAGCTGTGTTTTTGAATGAAAAATCTTGCTATTTGTTCTCTGAAACACGAACGCGGCAGCCTGATTTCGGGTGCAAGAACGACTTCTGTAAGTTTGGTTTCTTTAGACGGGTGTGAACATCTGTGTGGAAGGCAGTTTCAGCCAGAGTTTTTAAAATGCATCAAGGATTCCTCTCCTTACATTGGATTTTTTTTGGGGGGGGGTCGGGAGAACGAGGCAGATTTTACATAGAACGTGTCAGTTTTACTGCTCTAACTGTTATCAAATACTTTGTTGTTCGGAATTTGCAACTGCTTTATTTCTTTGCAAGAAAATGGGTCAGGTATTGGGTGCTTCTCTCCGCTGTAATACTTTTGAGTCTTTAGTGAGTCACATTTGTTCAAAACTTCAAGTACTGCTCCAGAACTACACAAATCGAAGCAAACAAGGGCCTAACGCCCCAGCAGTACCGTAAGGGATTTAAAATCGAACAATCAGCCTTGCAGTTTCTGCTAATTTCATATCAGTCTTCACAGTGGAAGACACATAAAACACACTGGAAATAGTGGGGACACAAGGGTCTAATGAGAGGGAGGAGCTTAAAGTGATTAAGATTGGTAAAGAAAATGTTTTAGAAAAGTTAATGGGACTAAAAGCTGACAAATCCCCTGGACCTGATGGGCTACATCCTAGGGTTTTAAAAGAGGTGGCTGCAGAGATAGTGGATGCATTGGTTTGGATCGTCCAGAATTCCCTAGATTCTAGAACAGTCCCGTGGACTGGAAGGTAGCAAATATAAGGGGAGGTGGGGGGAAGAAAACAGAACTACAGGCCAGTTAGCCTGACATCAGTCGTCGGGAAAGTGCTGGAATCCGTTATTAAGGAAGTGGTAACAGGGCACTTAGAAAATCGTAATGTGATTAGGCAGAGACAACATGGTTTTATGAAAGGGAAATCGTGTTTGACAAATCTAATGGAGTTTTTTTTTGAGGATGTAACTTGCAGGGTAGATAAAGGGGGAACCAGTGGATATAGTATATTTGGATTTTCAAAAGGCATTCCATAAGTTGCCACACAAGAGGTTGTTACACAAGATAAAGGCTCATGAGGTTGGGGGTAATATATTAGCATGGATAGAGGATTGGTTAACGGACAGAAAACAGAGAGTAGGGATAAACGGGTCATTTTCAGGTTGGCAGGCTGTAACTAGTGGGGTACCACAAGGATCAGTGCTTGGGCCTCAGCTATTTACAATCTATATTAATGACTTAGATGAAGGGACCGAGTGTAATATATCCAAGTTTGCTGATGATACAAAGCCAGGTGGGAAAGCAAACTGTGAGGAGGGCACAAAGAGTCTGCAAAGGGATATAGACAGATTAAGTAAGTGGGCAAGAAGGCAGCAGATGGAGTATAATGTGGGGAAATGTGAGGTTATTCACTTTGGTAGGAAAAATAGAAAAACAGAATATTTTTAAATGGTGAGAAACTGTTAAATGTTGGTGCTCAGAGAGATTTGGGTGTCCATGTACACAAAACAAAGTTAGTAGGTACAGCAAGCAATTGGGAAGGCAAATTGTATGTTGGCCTTTATTGCAAAGGGGTTGGAGTACAAGAGTAAGGAAGTTTTGATGCAATTGTACAGGGCTTTGGTGAGATCACACCTGGAGTACTGTGTACAGTTTTGGTCTCCTTACCCAAGGAAGGATATACTTGCCTTAGAAGTGGTGCAACGAAGGTTCACTAGATTAATTCCTGGGATGACAGGGTTGTCCTATGAAAAAAGATGGAGTAGAATGGGCCTATACTCTCTGGAGTTTAGAAGAATAAGAGGTGATCTCATTGAAACATAAAAGATTCTAAGAGGAATTGACAGAATAGATGCTGAGAGGCTGTTTCCCCTGGCTGGAGAGTCTAGAACTAGGGGGCATAGTCTCAGGATAAGGGGTTGGACATTTAGGACTGAGATGAGGAGGAATTTCTTCACTCAGGAGGACCGTGAATATTTGGAATTCTCTACCCCAGCTGTGGATGCTGAGTCATTGAGAATGTTCAAGGCTGAGATCGATAGATTTTTGGACTCTAGGGGGAATCAAGGGATGTGGGGATCGGGCGGGAAAGTGGAGTTGAGGTCAAAGATCAGCCATGATCTTATTGAATGGTGGAGCAGGCTCGAGGGGCCGTATGGCCTACTCCTGCTCCTATTTCTTATGTTCTTATCGCTAAAGGCAAGGTTTTCTTATTTTAAAAAAATCATTTCTGTAGCCCTTTGAATCGACTGCTTTGGAGGCAATAATTAGATGAATCATACATTTGAAAACAGCAGCAGATGGCAAACGCACGTTTCTCTTGCTGTCAGATGTGATTTAGCCTGTGCCCCAGGCGGTGAAGAAACCAACTTTCCCCCTCCCAGTGAGTCTTATGAGTCAGAGCTAGATCAGCCATGGTTCAGTGGGTAGCAGTCGCGTCACAAGGTCGAGCACATAATCCAGGCTGACACTTCCAGTGTAGTACTGAGGAAGTGCTGAACTGTCGGAGGTGCCAGCCTTCGGGTGAGACGTTAAACCGAGGCCCCATCTGCCCTCTCAGGTGGACGTAAAAGATCCCACAGCCACTATCCGAAAAAGGGCAGGGGAGTTCTCCCTGATGTCCTGGGCCAATATTTATCCCTCAACCAAGATCACTAAAAAACAAATTATCTGGTCAATCACATTGCTGTTTGTGGGATCTTGCTGTGCGTAGATTGGCTGTCACGTTTCCTACATTACAACAGTGATTACACTTCATTGGCCACAGAGAGCTTTGGGACATCCTGAGGTCGTGCAAGGCGCTGTACGTATCAGAGTCTTTCTTTCCAATGAGTTGGAGCCAGATTTGTCTGTGCCTGAAGAACGGCACTCAGTACAAACGGAGAGCAGAACGAGACAACTTACACGTGTTGTGCTGGAACCAGTCGAGCTGCTAACTTGGCTCTGCTCTGCAGTTTACAAGTCAGCATAAACCGGATGTCCAGCCTTCTTTTGATGAGTCAATTAACAAAAACGCACAATTTCCTCGAATTACTCATCAGTCAAGTTGTTTTGATGCCAGACTGAACATCAGTATCAACAAACTGAGCTTGCAACCAAATCCCTGGTCTACTGCAACATTTCCAATTCTGCCCCCAAACTGATTACACAAGAGCAGTGTCACTCAATGGAAATCACTGGCTCACTAGAGATGAGGCTAAAATGGTGTCACCACTTGCACTAATTTTAGTTGAAAACACCTTAACACACACTTGCAAAATAATGGTAAATGTACTTCACATGTGGATATTTTCTTAACATTTGCCACCATTCATTAACCAAGGAGGTAAAGCACAATCCACAAAAAAAATACACTGGTTTTCATCTGACCGTTTTACCAACAAATGCACAAAAATGTTAAAGTTCACATGCACACGCCATACGTATAAATCACATGCCCTCGTTTTACTAAGTTAAAGGTGCTTTATATATGCAAGTTGTTGACTATTATTTAAGAGGATGCCAGATAAATACATGAGGGAGAAAGGAATAGATGGATACACATGGAGGCAGAGGATATGGCTGAGGTACTAAATGAGTACTTAGCATCTGTCTTTACCAAGGAAGAAGATGCTGCCAAAGTCATAGTGAGTGAAGAGGTAGTTGAGATACTGGATGGGCTAAAAATTGATAAAGGAGGTACTAGAAAGGCTGGCTGTACTTAAAGTAGAGAAGTCATTCGGTCTGGATGGGATGCACCCTAGGTTGCTGATGGAAAGGTGTACAGGGCACAATTTCAAAATTTGCAGGTGGCACAAAACTTGGAAGTGTAGTGAACAGTGAGGAGGATAGTGATAGACTTCAAGAGGATATAGACAGGCTGGTGGAATGGGCAGACACGTGGCAGATGAAATTCAATGCAGAAAAGTGTGAAGTGATACATTTTGGTAGGAAAAACGAGGAGAGGCAATATAAACTAAAGGGTACAATTCTAAAAAGGGGTGCAAGAACAGAGAAATCTGGGGGTATATGTGCACAAATCATTGAAGGTGGCAGGGCAGGTTGAGAAAGCATACGGGATCCTGGGCTTTTGAATAGAGGCATGGAGTACAAAAGCAAGGAGGTCATGATGGACTTTTATAGAATACTGGCTTGGCCACAACAGGAGTATTGTATCCAATTCTGAGCACTGCACTTTAGGAAGGATGTGAAGGCTTTAGTGAGGGTGCAGAATAGATTTACCAGAATGATTCCAGGGATGAGGAACTTCAGTTAAGTGGATAGACTGGAGAAGCTGGGGTTGTTCTCCTTGGAACAGAGACGGTTGCGAGGAGATTTGATAGAGGTATTCAAAATCATGAAGGTTCTGGACAGGGTAGATAGAGAAACTGTTCCCATTGGCGGAGGGGTCAAGAACCAGAGGACATAGATTTAAGGTGATTGGCAAACCAAAACTTTTTTTTTTAATAGTGATCTGGAATACACTGCCAGAGGTGGAGGCAGATTCAATCATGGCTTTCAAGAGGGAACTGGATAAGTACTTAAAAGGAAAAAAATTTGCAGGGCTATGGGATTGGGCGGGGGAGTGGGACTAGCTGGATTGCTCTTGCAGAGAGCCCGAACGGACTCGACGGGCCGAATGTCATAAGTTTTTAGTTACTGATCAAAGAATGCAATTCGCCACATCTAGATTGCCAATTGGCTGTACGTGGCCAGTAGCTGATGTGTTGGATAACAGTGCAGACAGCTGCAGCGGGGAAATGATGTGGAATGTGCCAGTTTGGAGATGTGCCACAGGCGGTCTGACACCGACATCTCCGCTCTATTAAACCGGGGGGGACGGTGCTGCTGAATCCCTTGTGCACCGTGACAGTCCGGTGCCTCGGTTCACCACCTGCCTGCTCCTTAAACCGACCGGGACAGCTTTACCGGCACAAAACATTTCAGCTTCCTCATGATACCATCCATTGCGAAACAGGACTTGGCAGCGATCTATTTTTCTCAATGTGAAATGGGGAAGGAAGCCAGCGGGTGCACGACCTTTGGGTTTGACCAGGCGTGAGGAGAATGGTTTCGATTCTTAAACTGGTGTTTAAAATGGTACGCGATGCCGAGGGAAGGGTTTAAGCCCAGATGTCTGGGGTCCGAAGGATATAATGAGCGGCGGACACTAGAACTTGTGTCCGTGTAGTGTGGGACACGGTGCTGTATCTGTAATGGTGCCTGGAGAGGCACAGAGTGCACCTCAAGGTCAGCTGGCAAAGCCCCCCCCACCAAATTACAAGACAGCGGGCACCTACAATAGCCTTTAATGTGGTTAAAAACTGCAGGTTAACCGGCGTGTTAAACAACGCACAAAAAGGAATTGTACAAGGAAATGAACAAAAGTACAGCAGATGCTGAAAATCTGAAGCAACTTTGAATGCATCTCAGAACAAGTGATCACAACCAGAAGTTTCTCAATCTGGGCAGCTCAGTGCCTGTGCACAATCTCAACCACCAGGGAGAGCTCGGGACTGTTTCACAAAAACTTTTAATAGAAACAGAGCGACATCCAAAAGAGAACTTGCATTTATATAGCGCCTTTCACAAACTCAGGACCTCCCAAAGCGCTTTACAGCCAATGGAGTACTTTTTGAAGTGAGGAGTCAGCCAAGATTTTGTGCTCAAGTCTCTAGAGTGGGGCTTAAACCCCAATTTTGACTCACAGGCCAAAGCACTACCCACTGAGCCCTGACTGACACTTAAAACAGTGTTTACTTTGTTGTATTTCGATAATGAGGATCTTGTAAAGCGGTTTGAATGGAAATTGGTTCCACACGATATGGGGTAAAGGTTACTGAATGCAATGACACGAGACCAAAATGTACAACAGAATTTTCATTCATACTTCCCTTCCCCACACACAGTATGAAACAGGAATGCAATAGTATAGATCACAGTGAGTGTCTCAAGAAATATTGTTTAACAGCACAGGGGAACTTTAGAGTGAAGTGGACCAGACAGTCCAGAGTTATACTGCCAGCTTCACCCACTTGGATAAGAAAGCAGAGCCCCCAACACCCAGGGTGCCTGTTCTATTTGTAATTTTAGCAAAGAGGCTGATGAGATAGTTAGCTCTTAGCTAACAATTTTTTAAAAAAAAAATATTTTTCACCACACACGCTGCAAAAGCAACTTTCATTCATGCGGCACCTTTAATGTAGAAAAACATCCCAAGGCACTTCAGAGGTAGAATCAAACAATGTACGACGAGCCAAGTAAGGAGATATTAGGAGGGATGAGCAAAAGCTTGGTCAAAAAGGTGGGTTTTAAAAAGGAGAGGGAATTCCAGAGGGCGGGGGCCTCGACTGTTGGGGACAATCCACCAATGGGGAGGAAGGATACACAAGAGGCCAGAGAAAGAGAGTTTTCAGGGGGAGGCTTGTGGGGCTGAAGGAGGTTACAGAGATAGGGAGGGGTGAGACAATAAAGGGATTTAAGCAGAAGGGTGAGGATCTTAATAAGACAATGCAGTGTGTGAAGAAGTGTAGGGTCTTCTCACTATGGCCTCAAACCTCTTCCCAGAAGTAAACACAGTGTCAGATTAACAATTTTACCCTCATTATGCTGCAGCTTTTGCATTGGATCAACAGAAGAATTGCAATACGGAGTCCATCGAGGTATTTACCATTCTGAATGCCAGCTCCTTTTGGGTAGAGGAGGGTCTTCAGTTTAATTACCTCTTTCTCCCTCCGCATGCAATAAAGTTTTAGCCCAACATGGAAAGGGAATATTAACTCCAATCAATTAAGAGACACCTCGGGATTTAAGTAGCTCCTTGAAAGTGTCAATACAGGTACATAAAGCCAAACGCATTGCGTTTTATAAATAATAAAACAGAGTAAAGAGGTAATGATAGACTTGTACAAGATAACAGTTAGGCCACAGTTTGAGTACTGTATGCAGTTTCATACTCATTACAAAAGTAATTATACTGCAAAAAAAATTACTTCATTGGCTGTGATGCGAGTTGGGATGTCTCGAGGTCGTGATAGGCACTATATAAATGCAAGTCTTTATTTCTTTGTTAATCAAAGAACAAAGCCACAGAACACGGTCAGTGTGGATTCACCGAGGATGGAAAACTATCAGGAGACAATTACAAAGCATGAGGTGAAGGGGGTAGCAGCAACACCGGCATAGGGTGGGCCGAATGCCTGTTTCTGTGCCGTAGACTCAATGTAACTTAATGTAAGAAGCGGAGACCATCGCATCTTTTAAGGGAACAGCAGATGGATACTTGAAGCAGAGTAAGATACAGAGTCAGCACAGATACAATGGGCCATAAACTGAGAAAAGTTTGGCTGACAACGAGAGGAATGAGACTATTTCTAGAAACAGTTTCCCTTTTCCAGCTAAATGTTTGCTTCAGGGCTCTAAAAACTTAACAAAAAGACACTATCAGGTTTAGTGGAAGAAACGTTCACCAGCAGCACCAAAGATTGAAAATGTGATATGTTGGCGCTACAACTTTGTACAGAGGGCGCACCGGGAATTAGTTTAATAAAACTTAGTGTTAAATACCGCGGAACACGAAAAGATGGAAATTAACCTCCGTCTTATTCAGGACAAAAAAAATATCAAAACAGCAGGGGATTAGAAACCACCCCTCCATTAGAAAGCGACCCGGGACCGAGCTGTCACCCAGTTAAATGATGTGGTCACGTGAGACCAGCGTTCAATAATAAAATAAGACTTTGGGGGGGCCGAAAGAGAGGGGGGGGGGGGCCGAAAGAGAGGGGGAGGCCGAAAGAGAGGGGGAGGGGGGGGGGGGCCGAAAGAGAGGGGGGGGGGGGGGGGCCGAAAGAGAGGGGGGGGGGGGGGCCGAAAGAGAGGGGGGGGGGGGGGGCGAAAGAGAGGGGGGGGCCGAAAGAGAGGGGGGGGGGGCCGAAAGAGAGGGGGGGGGGGGCCGAAAGAGAGGGGGGGGGGGGCCGAAAGAGAGGGGGGGGGGGGCCGAAAGAGAGGGGGGGGGGGGCCGAAAGAGAGGGGGGGGGGGGCCGAAAGAGAGGGGGGGGGGGGCCGAAAGAGAGGGGGGGGGGGGCCGAAAGAGAGGGGGGGGGGGGGCCGAAAGAGAGGGGGGGGGGGGGCCGAAAGAGAGGGGGGGGGGGGGCCGAAAGAGAGGGGGGGGGGGGCCGAAAGAGAGGGGGGGGGGGGCCGAAAGAGAGGGGGGGGGGGCCGAAAGAGAGGGGGGGGGGGGCCGAAAGAGAGGGGGGGGGGCCGAAAGAGAGGGGGGGGGGGGGGGGGCCGAAAGAGAGGGGGGGGGGGGGGGGGCCGAAAGAGAGGGGGGGGGGGGGGGGGCCGAAAGAGAGGGGGGGGGGGGGGGCCGAAAGAGAGGGGGGGGGGGGGGCCGAAAGAGAGGGGGGGGGGGGCCGAAAGAGAGGGGGGGGGGGGGGCCGAAAGAGAGGGGGGGGGGGGGCCGAAAGAGAGGGGGAGGGGGGCGAAAGAGAGGGGGAGGGGGGGGGCCGAAAGAGAGGGGGAGGGGGGCGAAAGAGAGGGGGGAGGGGGGCGAAAGAGAGGGGGAGGGGGGGGGGGCGAAAGAGAGGGGGAGGGGGGGGGCCGAAAGAGAGGGGGAGGGGGGGGGCCGAAAGAGAGGGGGAGGCCGAAAGAGAGGGGGAGGCCGAAAGAGAGGGGGAGGGGGGGGCCGAAAGAGAGGGGGAGAGGGGGGGGGGCCGAAAGAGAGGGGGGGGCCGAAAGAGAGGGGGGGGGGGGCCGAAAGAGAGGGGGGGGGGCCGAAAGAGAGGGGGGGGGGGGCCGAAAGAGAGGGGGAGGGGGGGGGCCGAAAGAGAGGGGGAGGGGGGGGGGCCGAAAGAGAGGGGGAGGCCGAAAGAGAGGGGGAGGCCGAAAGAGAGGGGGAGGCCGAAAGAGAGGGGGAGGCCGAAAGAGAGGGGGAGGCCGAAAGAGAGGGGGAGGCCGAAAGAGAGGGGGAGGGGGGGGGCCGAAAGAGAGGGGGAGAGGGGGGGGGGGGCCGAAAGAGAGGGGGGGGGGGGGCCGAAAGAGAGGGGGGGGGGGGGCCGAAAGAGAGGGGGGGGGGGGGGCCGAAAGAGAGGGGGGGGGGGGGGCCGAAAGAGAGGGGGGGGGGGGGGCCGAAAGAGAGGGGGGGGGGGGGCCGAAAGAGAGGGGGGGGGGGGCCGAAAGAGAGGGGGGGGGGGCCGAAAGAGAGGGGGGGGGGGGCCGAAAGAGAGGGGGGGGGGGCCGAAAGAGAGGGGGGGGGGGCCGAAAGAGGGGGGGGGGGGCCGAAAGAGGGGGGGGGGGGCCGAAAGAGAGGGGGGGGGGGGCCGAAAGAGAGGGGGGGGGGGGGCCGAAAGAGAGGGGGGGGGGGGCCGAAAGAGAGGGGGGGGGGCCGAAAGAGAGGGGGGGGGGGCCGAAAGAGAGGGGGGGGGGCCGAAAGAGAGGGGGGGGGGCCGAAAGAGGGGGGGGGGGGCCGAAAGAGGGGGGGGGGGGGCCGAAAGAGGGGGGGGGGCCGAAAGAGGGGGGGGGGGCCGAAAGAGGGGGGGGGCCGAAGGAGGGGGGGGGAAAGGAGGGCGAAAGAGAGGGGGGGAAAAAGGAGGGCGAAAGAGAGGGGGGGAAAAGGAGGGCGGGGGGCCGAAGGAGGGGGGGAAAGGAGGGCGAAAGAGAGGGGGGGAAAAAGGAGGGCGGGGGGAAAGAGAGGGGGAAAAAAAGGGGGGGGAAAAAGGAGGGGGGGGAGGGGGGAAAAAGGAGGGGGGGAGGGGGGAAAAAGGAGGGGGGGAGGGGGGAAAAAGGAGGGGGGGAGGGGGGAAAAAGGAGGGGGGGAGGGGGGAAAAAGGAGGGGGGGAGGGGGGAAAAAGGAGGGGGGGAGGGGGGAGGGGGGAGGGGGGGGGAGGGGGGAGGGGGGGAGGGGGGGGAGGGGGGAGGGGGAGGGGGGGAGGGGGGAGGGGGGGGAGGGGGGAGGGGGGAAAAAGGAGGGGGGGGGGGGAGGGGGGAAAAAGGAGGGGGGGAGGGGGGAAAAAGGAGGGGGGAGGGGGGAAAAAGGAGGGGGGGAGGGGGGAGGGGGGAAAAGGAGGGGGGGAGGGGGGAGGGGGGAAAAAGGAGGGGGGGAGGGGGGAAAAAGGAGGGGGGGAGGGGGGAGGGGGGAAAAAGGAGGGGGGGAGGGGGGAGGGGGGAAAAAGGAGGGGGGGAGGGGGGAAAAAGGGGAGGGGGGGAAAAAGGAGGGGGGGAGGGGGGAGGGGGGAAAAAGGAGGGGGGGGAGGGGGAAAAAGGAGGGGGGGAGGGGGGAAAAAGGAGGGGGGGAGGGGGGAGGGGGGAGGGGGGAAAAAGGAGGGGGGGAGGGGGGAGGGGGGAAAAAGGAGGGGGGGAGGGGGGAGGGGGGGAGGGGGGAGGGGGGAGGGGGGAAAAAGGAGGGGGGGAGGGGGGAGGGGGGAAAAGGAGGGGGGGAGGGGGGAGGGGGGAAAAAGGAGGGGGGGAGGGGGGGAGGGGGGAAAAAGGAGGGGGGAGGGGGGAGGGGGAAAAAGGAGGGGGGGAGGGGGGAGGGGGGAAAAAGGAGGGGGGAGGGGGGAAAAAGGAGGGGGGAGGGGGGAGGGGGGAAAAAGGAGGGGGGGAGGGGGGAGGGGGGAAAAAGGAGGGGGGGAGGGAGGAGGGGGGGAGGGGGGAAAAAGGAGGGGGGAGGGGGGAGGGGGGAAAAGGAGGGGGGGAGGGGGGAGGGGGGAAAAAGGAGGGGGGGGAGGGGGGAGGGGGGAAAAAGGAGGGGGGAGGGGGGGAGGGGGGAAAAAGGAGGGGGGAGGGGGGAGGGGGGAAAAAGGAGGGAGGAGGGGGGAGGGGGGAAAAAGGAGGGGGGGAGGGGGGAGGGGGGAAAAAGGAGGGGGGAGGGGGGAGGGGGGAAAAAGGAGGGGGGGAGGGGGGGAGGGGGAAAAAGGAGGGGGGGAGGGGGGAAAAAGGAGGGGGGAGAGGGGGAAAAAGGAGGGGGGGAGGGGGAAAAAGGAGGGGGGGAGGGGGGAAAAAGGAGGGGGGGAGGGGGGAGGGGGGAAAAAGGAGGGGGGGGGGAAAAGGAGGGGGGGAGGGGGGAGGGGGGAAAAAGGAGGGGGGGAGGGGGGAGGGGGGGAAAAAAGGAGGGGGGGAGGGGGGAAAAAGGAGGGGGGGAGGGGGGGAAAAAAGGAGGGGGGGAGGGGGGAGGGGGGAAAAAGGAGGGGGGTGAGGGGGGAGGGGGGAAAAAGGAGGGGGGGAGGGGGGGAGGGGGGAAAAAGGAGGGGGGGAGGGGGGAGGGGGGAAAAAGGAGGGGGGGAGGGGGGAGGGGGGAAAAAGGAGGGGGGGAGGGGGGAGGGGGGAAAAAGGAGGGGGGTGGGGAGGGGGGAGGGGGAGGGGGAAAAAGGAGGGGGGGAGGGGGGGAGGGGGGAAAAGGAGGGGGGGAGGGGGGAGGGGGGAAAAAGGAGGGGGAGGGGGAGGGGGGAAAAGGAGGGGGGAGGGGGGAGGGGGGAAAAAGGAGGGGGGAGGGGGGAGGGGGGAAAAAGGAGGGGGGGGGAGGGGGGAGGGGGAAAAGGAGGGGGGAGGGGGGAGGGGGAAAAGGAGGGGGGAGGGGGGAGTGGGGAGGGGGGAGGGGGGAAAAAGGAGGGGGGGAGGGGGGAGGGGGGAAAAGGAGGGGGGGAGGGGGGAGGGGGGGAAAAAGGAGGGGGGGAGGGGGGAGGGGGGAAAAAGGAGGGGGGGAGGGGGGAGGGGGGAAAAAGGAGGGGGGGGAGGGGGGAGGGGGGAAAAGGAGGGGGGGAGGGGGGAGGGGGGAAAAAGGAGGGGGGGAGGGGGGAGGGGGGAAAAAGGAGGGGGGGAGGGGGGAGGGGGGAAAAGGAGGGGGGGAGGGGGGGAAAAGGAGGGGGGGTGGGGTTGGGGGAAAAGGAGGGGGGGGAGGGGGGGAAAGGAGGGGGGGGGAGGGGGGGAGGGGGGAGGGGGGTGGGAGGGGGGAGGGGGGAGGGTGGGAGGGGGGGGAGGGGGGAGGGGGGAGGGGGGAGGGGGGAAAAGGAGGGGGGGAGGGGGGAGGGGGGAGGGGGGAAAAGGAGGGGGGTAGGGGGGAGGGGGGAAAAAGGAGGGGGGGAGGGGGGAGGGGGGAAAAAGGAGGGGGGGAGGGGGGAGGGGGGAAAAGGAAGGTGGGGAGTGGGGGAAAAAGGAGGGGGGGAGGGGGGAAAAAGGAGGGGGGAGGGGGGGAAAAGGAGGGGGGGAGGGGGGAAAAGGAGGGGGGGAGGGGGTTAGGGGGGAGGGGGGAAAAGGAGGGGGGAGGGGGGAAAAGGAGGGGGGGAGGGGGAGGGGGGGAGGGGGGAAAAAGGAGGGGGGGAGGGGGGAGGGGGGAGGGGGGAAAAGGAGGGGGGAGGGGGGAAAAAGGAGGGGGGGAGGGGGAAAAGGAGGGGGGGAGGGGGGAAAAAGGAGGGGGGGGAGGGGGGGAAAAAGGAGGGGGGGAGGGGGGAAAAGGAGGGGGGGAGGGGGGAAAAAGGAGGGGGGGAGGGGGGAAAAGGAGGGGGGAGGGGGGAAAAGGAGGGGGGGAGGGGGGAAAAAGGAGGGGGGGAGGGGGGAAAAGGAGGGAGGGGGAGGGTGGGAAAAAGGAGGGGGGGAGGGGGGATGGGGGGAGGGGGGGAAAAGGAGGGGGGGATGGGGGGAAAAGGAGGGGGGGGAGGGGGGGAGGGGGGGAACAAGGAGGGGGGGAGGGGGGGAGGGGGGAAAAAGGAGGGGGGGAGGGGGTGGAAAAAGGAGGGGGGGAGGGGGGAGGGGGGAAAAAGGAGGGGGGGAGGGGGGAGGGGGGAAAAAAGGAGGGGGGGAGGGGGCGAGGGGGGAAAAAGGAGGGGGGGGAGGGGGGGGGGGAGGGGGAAAAAGGGGGGGGGGAGGGGGGGGGGGAGAGGGGGAGGGGGGAGGTGGGGAGGGGGGAAAAAGGAGGGGGGGAGGGGGGAGGGGGGAAAAAGGAGGGGGGGAGGGGGGAGGGGGGAAAAAGGAGGGGGGGAGGGGGGAGGGGGGAGGGGGGAAAAAGGAGGGGGGGAGGGGGGAGGGGGGAGGGGGGAGGGGGGAAAAAGGAGGGGGGGAGGGGGGAGGGGGGAAAAAGGAGGGGGGAGGGGGGAGGGGGGAAAAAGGAGGGGGGGAGGGTGGAGGGGGAGGGGGGAGGGGGGGGGGGAGGAGGGGAGGGGAGGGGAAGGATGGCGGGGAAGGATGGGGGGGGGAAGAGAGGGGATGGGGGGGAGGGAAAGAGAGGGGAGGAGGGGGGGGGGGGGAGGAGGGGGGGGGGGAGGGAAAGAGAGGGAGGAGGGAGGGGGCGGCAGCGCTCACCCCGCGGGCAGGCTCGGTATTCGGGTCCAGTCCGGCCCGGACACTTTGTAACTTTCCGCCCCGTTTGCTACAAGTTCGCGGAGGGGCGCGAGCGGCGGTTGTTGTTGTTGTTTCGATTTATTTCACAAGTTAACTAACTTCATAAAACTTCCTCCTCCTCCTCCTCCTCCTCCGGCGAGGGACCCGGGAACCGGCTTTCTGTCCCGGATCGGTCCCGGCTGTAAATCCCGCTCCCGCCTCATTCACTCGGAAAATAAACTTAACTTTCTTTTAGACCGAAGTTCCCTCGGATTGTCATTCGAGGGCGGGACCGGGTCATTCGCCCACCGCTGGCACCACCTGTTTAGCCCCTCCCCGAGTGTCAGGCAATGTTTGGGGTTATTCGAGTTTATTTATTCTGATCACAAATAAAACCCCTGAGAGCAGAGAGAGAAATCCCACTGAAGGAGGGGGGGGGGCAACATCCCACTGAAGGAGGGTGGGGGGGGCAACATCCCACTGAAGGAGGGTGGGGGGGCAACATCCCACTGAAGGAGGGGGGGCAACATCCCACTGAAGGAGGGTGGGGGGGCAACATCCCACTGAAGGAGGGGGGGCAACATCCCACTGAAGGAGGGTGGGGGGGCAACATCCCACTGAAGGAGGGGGGGCAACATCCCACTGAAGGAGGGTGGGGGGGCAACATCCCACTGAAGGAGGGTGGGGGGGCAACATCCCACTGAAGGAGGGTGGGGGGGCAACATCCCACTGAAGGAGGGTGGGGGGGCAACATCCCACTGAAGGAGGGTGGGGGGGCAACATCCCACTGAAGGAGGGTGGGGGGGCAACATCCCACTGAAGGAGGGGGGGGCAACATCCCACTGAAGGAGGGGGGGGGGCAACATCCCACTGAAGGAGGGGGGGCAACATCCCACTGAAGGAGGGGGGGGCAACATCCCACTGAAGGAGGGGGGGGGGGCAACATCCCACAATCATCAGATAGAAAACCAAATAGTTTCAGTCCCTCGTTGGTTTGGTTTAGACCCGATTCCATCGGGTTTTTGTTTTTAGTTTGACCTGCTGAACGATTCTAGATCCCGTGCCATCTTTGCTGTTCTAATTTTAAAGAAGGGGTGGTGGGGTGGGGGGGGCGATTGAGCAGTGAGTCACTGCCGAGAAAAAAAATAACCTGTGCTCCGTGCAACCGGAGCAGGTTTAAGATTTATCAGCGGGGATTTCCGTAAAAATTGAGTAATAATAAAATCACAGGTTCAGCCCTCAGCAAGACTGTCCTGTCCAATTCTGGCCATCGCACTTCAGAACAGACATCAAAGACTTTGGAGAGGGGATTTACCAGAATGGGACTGGGGATGAGGGACTTCAGTTACGGGGAGAGACTGGAGAAGCCGGGATTGTTCTCCTCGGAGCAGAGAAGGTTAAGGGGAGATTTAATAGAGGTGTTCAAAATCATGAGGGGTTTTGATTAGAGTAAATAAGGAGAAACTGTTTCCACTGATAGGAGGATCAGTAACCAGAGGACACAGATTTAACATAATAGGCAAAAGAACCGGAGGGAGGAGCAGAATTTTTTTTTTTTTACGCGGCGAGTTTTTTTTTTAGTTTTTTTTGTGTTTTAGGCCCCCCTTTTATAAGAAGGGGGGTTTAGGGTGTGTTCCTGTGCAGTAAACTAAAAAAAAAACCCAAAGTAAGTGTCAAATTATAGTTATATTACTTTGGTCCAGGACGCACTCCAGTCCCTGCGGTGCCCACCGGACGCGGAAAGCCTCGAGCGTACCGGCAGACACCGCGTGCTCCCTCTCCAGGGCCACCCGGGCGCGGAGAATGCCGCGGAATAGAGGCAGACAGTCGGAGCGACCGCCCCCCACGGGCCGCGTCTAACCTGGACCTGCGGATAACGGCAAGTTGTGATGATCTGGAATGCGCTGCCTGAAAGGGCGGTGGAAGCAGATTCAATAATAACTTTCAAAAGGGAATTGGATAAATACTTGAAGGGGAAAATTTGCAGGGCAATGGGGAAAAAGCGGAGGGAGTGGGGCTAATTGGATAGCTCTTTCAAAGAGCCAGGACAGGCACAACGGGCAGAAAGGCCTCCTTCTGTGCTGTTTGATTATATGATCCCATGAAGTGAGTCCATATTCAACTGGCTTAAAAATGTCAGGAGAATATAGAAACCTGTCTTTGGTTCGGGAAGTGTCCGATGCTCAAAGAGTGCCACAGGCTCAGCCTTTCCATCGCTGTGCGCCATAAGTACCTCACCGTATATATTTCTGATCATTCTCACACATAGAATCATGGAATTTTACAGCACAGAAGAGGCCAATCGGCCCATCGTGTCGTTGCCAGCTGAGAAAGAGCCATCCAGCTCTTGGTCTGTAGCCTTGTAGGTTACGGCACTTCAAGTGCACATCCAAGCATCATTTAAATGCAATGAGGGTTTCTGCCTCTACCACCCTTTCAGGCAGTGAGTTCCAGACTCCCACCACCCTCTGGGTGAAAAATATTTTCCTCAGCTCCCCTCTAATCCTTCTACCAATTACTTTAAATCTGTGCCCTGTTATTGTCCTCTCTGTTAAGGGAAACAGATCCTCCCTGTCCACTCAATCGACACCCCTCATAATTTTATACATTTCAATTAAATCTCCCCTCAGTCTCCTCTGTTCCAAAGAAAACAACCCCAGCCTATCCAATCTTTCCTCATAGCTAAAATTCTCCAGTCCTGGCAACATCCTCGTAAATCTCCTCTGTACCCTCTCTAGTGCAATCACATCTTTCCTGTAATATGGTGACCAGAACTGTACGCAGTACTCAAGCTGTGGTCCAACCAGTGTTTTATACAGTTCCAGCATAACTTCCCTGCTCTTATATTCTATGCCTCGGCTAATAAAGGAAAGTATCCCATATGCCTTCTTAACCACCTTATCTACCTGTTCTGTTACCTTCAGGGATCTGTGGTCATGCATTCCAAGGTCCCTCCCTTCCTCTACACCTTTCAGTATCCTCCCATTTATTGTGTACTCCCTTGCCTTATTTGCCTTCCCCAAATGCATTACCTCACACTTCTCTGGATTGAATTCGATTTGCCACTTTTCTGCCCACCTGACCAGTCCATTGATATCTTCCTGCAGTCTCCAGCTTTCCTCCTCACTATCAACCACACGGCCAATTTTTGTATCATCTGCAAACTTCTTAATCATGCCCCCTACATTTAAGTCTAAATCATTGATATATACCACAAAAAGCAAGGGACCTGGTACTGAGCCATGTAGAACCCCACTGGAAACAGCCTTCCAGTCACAAAAACACCCGTCGACCATTATCCTTTTACAATTTACACTGAGCCAAAGAGGAGGTATTAGGACAGGTGACCAAAACCTTGGACAAAGATGTAGGTTTTAAGGAGCATCTTAAAGGAGGAGAGAGAGGCAGAGAGGTTTAGGGAGAGAATTCCAGAGCTTGAAGACTCGGCAGCTGAAGGCACGGCCGCCAATGGTGGAGCAATTGAAATCAGGGATGCGCAAGACACCAGAATTGGAGGAGGACAGAGATCTCGGAGGGTTGTAGGGCTGGAGGAGGTTACAGAGATAGGGAGGGGCGAGGGCCATGGAGGGATTTGAAAACAAGGATGAAAATTTTAAAATCGAGGCATTGATGGACCAGGAGCCAATGTAGGTCGGCGAGCACAGTGGGTGATGGGGGAACGGGACCTGGTGCGAGTTAGGATACGGGCAGCAGAGATTTGGATGGGCTGAAGTTTACAGAGTTGGAGTATTACAGTTGGCCTCAGCACCCCTGATTTAACCAGCAAAAAAAAATTGACCAGAGTTCCCAGTCCTGGTCACTATCAAGAAACCCTTGATGGAAAGTGTGTGACGATTTTGCATAAGGAAGGGAGCTGGATCAGTTGTGAGCCCCCTTCGATAGAATGCACAGGAATCACGGCCCTAAGCTCTGGAATTCCCTCCCTAAACGTCTACTGCTCTCTCCTCCTTTAAGACGTTGCTTAAAACTTACCTCTTTGACCCAGCTTCTGGACACCTGTCTGAATATCTCCTTAAGTGGTTCGATGTCAAATTTTATTTGAAGCTCCTTGGGACGTTTTACTACATTAAAGGCACTTTTTAAATGCAAGTTATTGTTATTTGGACAAGGTAGTGGAGGTGCCTTGGGTGGGGGGGTGGGGGGTTGGCGATAAGTGATAGTGGGGCTGTACCCTACACAGGATTCGATGCCTTCAGCAAACATGCTAACCATCAGCTTTTCCCACTGACAGTCAGTGTTTCTACACCCACGTCCACTTGCGGACCGAATATTGGCGCAGGATTTAAATTTCCTTTACTGTCCGGCCGTTTCCCTCCCCTGCGCGGTTACCCCGGAATGATTTGGAGATGCCTCCTCCGCGAGTGCTCGATTCCAGGGCTTGCCCAGTCAGCTGACTCACACATCGGCTCGCAACCTGGCCGAATAAACGGCAGTTTTAGGGATCAGCCTGCGTTCGTCTTGCCACAGAGATTGGCCAGTGCTTGAACATCTCCCAGTAGATTTTCTGTGCTGATCGATGTTAATGTCCAGGAAGAGGAGAAGAATTTATTTCGTAGGTGGCTGCCTCTACAAAGAGGAGATCTGCTCATTCGCCAGTGGAAAGAAAGAAAGACTTGCATTTATATAGCGCCTTTCACGACCTCAAGATGTCTCAAAGCGCTTTACAGCCAATGAAGTACTTTTTGAAGTGCAGTCACCGTTGGAATGTGGGGAACACGGCAGCCAATTTGCGCACAGCAAGATCCCACAAACAGCAATGTGATAAATGACCAGATAATTTGTTATATTGATGTTGGTTGAGGGATAAATATTGGCCCCAGGACACCAGGGAGAACTCCCCTGCTGTTCTTCAAAATAGTGCCATGGGATCATTTATGTCCACCTGAGAGGGCAGACGGGGCCTCGGTTTAACGTCTCGCCTGAAAGACGGGACCACAGACAGTGCATTACTCCCTGAGTACTGCACTAGAGTGTCAGCCTGGATTATGTGCTCAATGTATCTGGAGTGGGAGACGAGCACATAATCCAGGCAGATGCTCCAATACAGTACTGAGGGAGTGCTGCACTGTCGGAGGCACAGTGGATTCTGATTCACTCTCTGTCCTTTGCCTTTTCGTGGAGTAATATTACATCAATGCGCAAAAAAAAATTTAATTGCCAAATTCAGAATGGGAACAAAAAAAAGAAACCACTGACCTGGACTATTCTCTGCAGTGAAGCTGCAGATCGGAGAGAGCTCGAGGCCCTTTGAGTGAGTTCCGTGCTGGTGTCACTGGTCGATTGAAGCTGGTGATTCTTTCACAGTAGCCACTGATAACCAGTCGGTCTAACTTTGCCTTTATTTTATAGGCTAAAATCTTCTCGGAGATGAGTAACCAGTTTCTTGAACTCCACTTTGTAGAATTTAGCAATGGCATCCCCTACTTTGAAGGTAAGGTCAATCCTGATTTCTTCTGGAAACGTGCCAAAGTCTATCGCTCTTGTAATTTGTTGCAAACAGAGATTAATGCCCACTGTGGGACACAGCCTGATATATAATCAGTAAGCAATCACTGGGGTAATTCTACCATGTTCTGCTCCTTGCGTGGAACATCGCGAGAGAGGACTTTGTGTTGCAGAATTGGCCCTCCATCCTCGCCTCCAATACCAAATGTGAACAGCTCATGGATTTCTTCATGGAGACTGTCCAGGCAACTGTCTCTGCTGCTGATGGCCTCCACCCGGTCTCCCATCCACCCTACTCCTGGTTACTCTGTAATTTCTCTGCCATCGACCCTCTACAAGCTCATCTTTTCCATGAGGCCCACTTCTTGCTCTCTTAATTCCATCACCACGCCAATTCTGAGCATTTAACTCCTCCTGACAATCGTACTTGCTGATATTATAAATGACTCTCAATGTTCAGGCCACTCACTTTCAAAACCGCTGCCATCACTCCCTCTCAAAAAGCCTACCTTCAATCCAACTGTCCTCTCCAACCACTGCTCTATTTCTAAACTCCTTTTCCTCTCTTAGGTCTTTTAACATGTTGTCGTCTCCGAGCTCCATGTCCATCTCTTCCAGAACTTCCTGTTCAAACCTTCCCCTTTCCTTACCTAGGCGCTGCCCCTTGGTGATGTCAAACACGGGTACAGGGTTAACTTGTATATATAGAGTGAATGCTGCAGACACCCAGTTCTACCTCTCCACCACTTCACTCCACTCTGTGGCCACCAGTGTCAAAATCTGAAACTCCCTGCCTAGCAGCATTGTGGAAACGCCTTTAACACACGGACAGCAGTGGTTCAAGAAGAAGGTCCGCCACCACCTTCTCACGGGCAAATAGGGAAGGGCAATAAATGCCGGCCTTGCCAGTGATGCCCAGGTCCCACAAATGAATTTAAAAAACCTCTGTGATGTTAAGACGGCCTGACCAAAGCCATTGTTCTCAGCCCCTGACATATTCGCTACTCCATTGTCACTGACTTCATTCTTCCTTCTAAGCATCCTGTTCGATCCTAGAACGGAGCTTTAAACCCTATGTCCTATCTATCACCATGACCTCTTTCTTCCACCTCCACAGCATCGCCCATCTCTGCTCCTACCTCATCCCCGCTGCCGTTGAAAGCTTTATTCATACTTTTGTCACGTCTAGATTTGATTTCTCGAGTGTCCTCCTTGCTGGTTCCCCCATCTTCCACAATCTGTCCCAGTCTAAGTCCTGCTCACCCATTACTCCTATCCTCAATGGACTACATTAGGTCTCTATTCAACAGCGCATTGAATTTAAATTTCTCATCCTCACCTTCTTCAAAGTCCTCGTCCTCCCAGCCCATTTGTTGGAATTCCGTATACTTTAATCAATCCGAACTGACACCATATTGGTTAGAGAATTGAGGTTTTTATTGTTCACAGACAGCATTTGATCATTTTATATAACAATCATTGAGCGGCAACTAACAGTCTTAAACAAGCATGATATAACCCGTTCAGCAACTGGACAGCCAGCGCGGATGGCCCGTTCCTAGTTGTTCCTCGGAGAGTTACACAGGGTTAGGCCAAAGCCAGCATGGATCCCCTGGACATGTCTAACTCCCCTTCTCCTCTCCAACCACTGCTCTATTTCTAAACCCCTTTTCCTCTCTTAGGTCGTTTAACATGTTGTCGTTTCCAAGCTCCATGTCCATCTCTTCCAGAACTTCCTGTTCAAACCTTGCCCCTTCCTTACCTAGGCGCTGCCCCTTGGTGATGTCAAACACGGGTACAGGGTTAACTTGTATATATAGAGCAAATGCTGCAGACACCCAGTTCTACCTCTCCACCACTTCACTCCACTCTGTGGCCACCAGTGTCAAAATCTGAAACTCCCTGCCTAGCAGCATTGTGGAATTGTAGCAGGGCTTCTGGCTAAAAGCCAGTCTTTATAAACTCTATTTCTGCCTGAGGAATGGGTGAAGTTTTGCACGTACTGTTTGTAGGTGTTGGGCCAGACAATAGTATCAGTTCCTCTTTTTCTTATCTGGGCAAGGGTGGTCAAAATATTCCTGGAATCAGTGCAAAGGTCATCCTGGAACCGGTACCATTTCCGCAGAAGCAGAACGAAGGTTCTCCAAAATAGCTGACTCAAGCAGTTTCCCGAGGGTCTGCAGATTTCCTGTTATCTGACCACATTGCTTTGTTAGAAGGGTCAGTAGTTTTCCATGCTGCTGCTTCATTATACTTTGCCCACTGCCTGGCTCTGTCACCTAATCTTTATTCCCTTTATAATTGATTTCATATTTAATAGATTCTTAGATTATTTAACAGGTCCTTACACCGCTCCCATTTCTGTAACTCCCTTCAGTCTTACAAACTCTTTGCACCCCATGATCTTCTGCTCCTGGCACCTTTTGCTGTCCACACTTCCTTCACTCACCCATTGATGGCTAAGCCTTCAGCCACCTCAGCCCCACTCTCTGGAACTCCCTTCCTGAACCCCTCCTCTTCTCCACTTCTCTCTCCTCCTTTAAAAACCTTTTCAAAACATATCTTTTCGACCCAGCGTTTGGTCACTCTCTCCTAACTCTCCCTCCATGAATTATTGTCCATTCCTTTAATTCTTTCTGCAACCCACTGTTCTGTTCCAAGTTATCTCTAGCAAGGTTCCGTGAGGAAGTGGAAATCTCATAAGATTAACTTCTCATCTATTTATTTGATGGGGCATGTTTTGTTTGTCAAGCTGAAGGACGGAAGTGCTGGTGAATGGGACACTTTTCCCCATTGGGCACTCAATGTCGGCTTGTGTTCCTGAGTCAGGGTGATTCTACTCAAGGCCAATAATGCAACTTAATCAACTCTGCAGCAACTGACAGAGAGTAGGGGTAATGGGTAGGTACTCAAATTGGCAGGATGTGACTAGTGGAGTCCCACAGGGATCTGTCTTGGGGCCTCAATTATTCACAATATTTACATAAACATAAGAAATAGGAGCAGGAGTAGGCCAATCGGCCCCTCGAGCCTGCTCCGCCATTCAATAAGATCATGGCTGATCTGGTCCTAACCTCAAATCTAAAATCATGTCCAATTTCCTGCCCGCTCCCCATAACCCCTAATTCCCTTTACTTCTAGGAAACTGTCGATTTCTGTTTTAAATTTATTTAATGATGTAGCTTCCACAGCTTCCTGGGGCAGCAAATTCCACAGACCTACCACCCTCTGAGTGAAGAAGTTTCTCCTCATCTCAGTTTTGAAAGAGCAGCCCCTTATTCTAAGATTATGCCCCCTCGTTCTAGTTTCACCCATCCTTGGGAACATCCTTACCGCATCCACCCGATCAAGCCCCTTCACAATCTTATATGTTTCAATAAGATCGCCTCTCATTCTTCTGAACTCCAATGAGTAGAGTCCCAATCTACTCAACCTCTCCTCATATGTCCACCCCCTCATCCCCGGGATTAACCGAGTGAACCTTCTTTGTACTGCCTCGAGAGCAAGTATGTCTTTTCTTAAGTATGGAGACCAAAACTGTATGCAGTATTCCAGGTGCGGTCTCACCAATACCTTATATAACTGCAGAAATACCTCCCTGTTTTTATATTCTATCCCCCTAGCAATAAAAGCCAACATTCCGTTGGCCTTCTTGATCATCTGCTGCACCTGCAAACTAACTTTTTGATTTTCTTGCACTAGGACCCCCAGATCCCTTTGTACTGCAGTACTTTCCAGTTTCTCGCCATTAAGATAATAACTTGCTCTCTGATTTTTCCTGCCAAAGTGCATAACCTCACATTTTCCAATATTGTATTGCATCTGCCAAATCTCCGCCCACTCACCCAGCCTGTCTATATCCCCTTGTAGGTTTTTTATGTCCTCCTCACTCTCTACTTTCCCTCCTTAACGACTTAGATAAAGTCTCATATCTAAGTTTGCCGATGACACAAAGATTGGTGGCATTGTAAGCAGTGTAGATGAAAACATAAAATTACAAAGCGATATTGATAGATTAGGTGAATGGGCAAAACTGTGGCAAATGGAATTCAATGTAGGCAAATGTGAGGTCATCCACTTTGGACCAAAAAAGGATAGAACAGGGTACTTTCTAAATGGTAAAAAGTTAAAAACAGAGGATATTCAAAGGGACTTAGGGGTTCAGGTACATAGATCATTGAAGTGTCATGAACAGGTGCAGAAAATAATCAATAAGGCTAATGGAATGCTGGCCTTTATGTCGAGAGGACTAGAGTGCAAGGGGGCAGAAGTTATGCTGCAGCTATACAAGACCCTGGTTAGACCGCACCTGGAGTACTGTGAGCAGTTCTGGGCACCGCACCTTCGGAAGGACATATTGGCCTTGGAGGGAGTGCAGCGTGGGTTTACTAGAATGATACCCGGACTTCAAGGATTAAGTTACGAGGAGCGATTACACAAATTGAGGTTGTATTCTCTAGAGTTTCAAAGGTTAAGGAGTGATCTGATCGAAGTTTATAAGATATTAAGGGGAACAGATAGGGTGGATAGAGAGAAACTATTTCCGCTGGTTGGGGATTCTAGGAGTAGGGGGTACAGTCTAAAAATTAGAGCCAGTCCTTTCAGGAGTGAGATTAGAAAACATTTCTACACACAAATGGTGGTAGAAGTTTGGAACTCTCTTCCGCAAATGGCAATTGATGCTAGCTCAATTGCTCAATTTAAATGTGAGATAGATAGCTTTTTGGCAACCAAAGGTATTAAGGGATATGGGCCAAAGGCAGGTATATGCAGTTAGGTCACAGATCAGCCATGATCTTATCAAATGGCGGAGCGGGCTCGAGGGGCTGAATGGCCTACTCCTGTTTTACTATCATTTAAGAGCTCCAATGATGATGTGGAAACCATCTTGTGGTTGCACACCATTCCCTCAGTTGTAGTTGACTTCTGCATTATATCGCACCATACAAGGATGACCTGATGTGACCTGACGAATCAGCTTACAATCAGAAGGGATTTTTCAAAAGAATTTTCAATATAAGTGAGGGAAAACAAGAACTGAAAAGGCTGGTGACGTAAAACTTGTCTCAGAAGAACAGAACTTCTCGTAGAAGCAGTCCGTAACTTCATAGACCCTGGGGAGAGCACACTTCAAGCGAGTTTTGAAGTTAGAGCCAAGAGTGCGTGCCCATGATGACCTCAAATGGTGAGTTAGGAAAAACATGTGATTTTTTTACTGAGCCTATTAGTATTGGAGACTGTTGAGGCCTGTGTGTGTGGGCAACTGCAGAGAAACGGTGGGGTTTTTTTTTATTCGTTCATGGGATGTGGGCGTCGCTGGCGGGGCCAGCATTTATTGCCCATCCCTAATTGCCCTTGAGAAGGTAGTGGTGAGCTGCCTTCTTGAACCGCTGCAGTCCGTGTGGTGAAGGTTCTCCCACAGTGCTGTTAGGTTGGGAGTTCCAGGATTTTGACCTAGCGACGATGAAGGAACGTCGATATATTTCCAAGTCGGGATGGTGTGTGACTTGGAGGGGAACGTGCAGGTGGTGTTGTTCCCATGTGCCTGCTGCTCTTGTCCTTCTAGGTGGTAGAGGTCACGGGTTTGGGAGGTGCTGTCGAAGGAGCCTTGGTGAGTTGCTGCAGTGCATCCTGTGGATGGTGCATACTGCAGCCATTGTGCGCCGGTGGTGAAGGGAGTGAATGTTTAGGGTGGTGGATGGGGTGCCAATCAAGCGGGCTGCTTTATCTTGGATGGTGTCGAGCTTCTTGAGTGTTGTTGGAGCTGCACTCATCCAGGCAAGTGGAGAGTATTCCATCAGGCTCCTAACTTGTGCCTTATAGATGGTGGAAAGGCTTTGGGGAGTCAGGAGGTGAGTCACTCACCGCAGAATACCCAGCCTCTGACCTGCTGTTGTAGCCACAGTATTTATATGGCTGGTCCAGTTAAGTTTCTGGTCAATGGTGACCCCCAGGATGTTGATGGTGGGGGATTCGGCGATGGTAATGCCGTTGAATGTCAAGGGGAGGTGGTTAGACTCTCTCTTGTTGGAGATGGTCATTGCCTGGCACTTGTCTGGCGCGAATGTTATTTGCCACTTATTAGCCCAAGCCTGGATGTTGTCCAGGTCTTGCTGCATGCGGGCTCGGACTGCTTCATTATCTGAGGGGTTGCGAATGGAACTGAACACTGAGCAATCATCAGCGAACATCCCCATTTCTGACCTTATGATGGAGGGAAGGTCATTGATGAAGCAGCTGAAGATGGTTGGGCCTAGGACACTGCCCTGAGGAACTCCTGCAGCAATGTCCTGGAGTTGAGATGATTGGCTACCAACAACCACTACCATCTTCCTTTGTGCTAGGTATGACTCCAGCCACCGGAGAGTTTTCCCCCTGATTCCCATTGACTTCAATTTTACTAGGGCTGCTTGGTGCCACACTCGGTCAAATGCTGCCTTGATGTCAAGGGCAGTTACTCTCATCTCACCTCTGGAATTCAGCTCTTTTGTCCATGTTTGGACCAAGGCTGTAATGAGGTCTGGAGCCGAGTGGTCCTGGCGGAACCCAAACTGAGCATTGGTGAGCAGGTTATTGGTGAGTAAGTGCCGCTTGATAGCACTGTCGACGACACCTTCCATCACTTTGCTGATGACTGAGAGTAGACTGATGGGGCGGTAATTGGCCGGATTGGATTTGTCCTGCTTTTGGTGGACAGGACATACCTGGGCAGTTGTCAGGTAGATGCCAGTGTTGTGGCTGTACTGGAACAGTTTGGCTAGAGGCGCGGCTAGTTCTGGAGCACAAGTCTTCAGCACTACAGCCGGGATGCTGTCGGGGTCCATAGCCTTTGCTGTATCCAGTGCACTCAGCCGTTTCTTGATATCATGTGGAGTGAATCGAATTAGCTGAGTTACCTAGAGTGAAGGAGAGAATGCATTCTCCATCCAGTGTTATGGGGGTGGTATGCATATTGATTTAAATGCACAATCAGTATTCTTGTCCCATTGAGCTGAAGGGAAACATGTTCCTCCTCCTCTATTTTACTCTCAGTAACAGGCTGCTTCCCTTCCATCACAAAAAATAAGCCTGCAGATTTGCTTGTACTTGTATTGAAGTTAACGTTTAGCACCAAAGTAATTTTCAAATTCACATGTAAAGATAATGTGTCGATGCAGGACTGCGTTAATAGTTAACTCCTTCACCTGCGAGAGCTCACTTGTCAACAGTTGCTTTGTAGACCCGTTCCATCTAGTCAGTAAATATAATAAACGTGTATAATTAATAATAAGCCAAAATATTGAAAGAAGAAGTAGAGTTTGCTGAACATATGCGCTCTTGTTTTTATATTAAGAACCCCAGGTGAAGGACTGACATCCATAGCGTGGGAAACCACCAAGGTTAGAAAAAGATGGGGAGAAGACGGGGTCAGTCAGGAATCATTGGTTAAGTGATTCCGAGCTTAGCCTTTGAAAGCCTGAAGATTACAGGAGGGAGGGAAGACTGAGGGAGATGAGGATTTCCACAGTTTTGAGGTGCCGGGAAAGACTGAATCGGTGACTTGAGTAAGGACGCTGGGAGGAATCCTTCACCCCAGTGAAGAATTTGCTTTCATCAATTCCTTTCATAACCATGGAAACTTGAATTTTCCAGAGAAAACAGGTCCAACTTTCCTTAAACTTTCCTCATAACTTAACTTCTGACACCCAGGATTACCTTTGTTGCTTCCCATATGAGGCATCTCATATCCTTCCTATGAACAGGTGACAAGAACAGGTGCAAGGTGATCTAAATTCTTTGGGGGCAGAAGGAGCGTGTTTCTCGAATTGATTCCATGACTCTAATTTTCTCTCTTTCTTCCTTTTTGTTTTTTTGCGTCTATGTGGCTGACATTGAACTCCTCCTCTCCCCCACAAAGACTTAAGCGACGACGGTAAGATCCTGAACACTGCAGTTATGTTCATGAGTTACTGTTTCTGACCTTAATTAATGGCGCATTTCACAACTGTCTCCGTTTTGTCTTTTCTAACTGTAGACATGAAGACCGATTACTTTAAAAGGTACGACTGGAAAAAAAGTATGAAAATTATCAGAAATATATACGGTGAGGTACTTATGGCGCACAGCGATGGAAAGGCTGAGCCTGTGGCACTCTTTGAGCATCGGACACTTCCCGAACCAAAGACAGGTTTCTATATTCTCTTAACTTTTTTAAGCCAGCTGAATATGGACTCACATCATGGAATCATACCGCACAGAAGGAGGCCATTCGTCCCATCGTGCCCGTGTCGGCTCTTTAAAAGAGCTATCCTATTAGTCACACACATAGGAACAGAAGGAGGCCATTCAGCCCCTCGAGCCTGTTCTACCATTCACTGAGTTCATGGCTGATTGGTACCCTAACTCCATCCACCCGCCTTGGCTCCATATCCCTTAATACCCTTGGCTAGCAAAAATCAATCGATCTCAGATTTAAAATTATTATTTGAGCTAGCATCTACTGCTTTTTGTGGGAGAGAGTTCCACACTTCTACTACCCTTTGTGTGAAGAAGTGTTTCCTAACTTCTCTCCTGAATGGCCTGGCTCTGATTTTAAGGTTCTGTCCCCTTGTCCTAGACTCTCCCACCAGGGGAAAAAGTTTCTCTCTCTCTCTCTACCCTATCAATTCCTTTCAAGATCCTAAAAACCGCAATCAAATCACCCCTTAACCTTCTATATTCCAGAGCGTACATGCCTAGTTTATGAAATCTCTCCTCATAATTTAACCCTTGGAGCCCTGGTAACATTCTGGTGAATCTGCGCTGCACTCCTTCCAAGGCCAGTATATCCTTTCTAAGGTGCGGAAACTGCTCTTTCCCCATTGCCCTGAAAATTTTTCCTTTTCAAGTATTTATCCAATTCCCTTTTGAAAGTTACTATTGAATCTGCTTCCACCGCCCTTTCAGGCAGCGCATTCCAGATCGTAATAATTTGCAGCGTAAAAATAATTCTCCTCATCTCCTGCCTGGTTCTTTTGCCACATCATTTGTTAAATGCTTTGTAATTGATTGTCTGTCAAAGCTCATTCAATGATGGAGTGATTATTTGCACAACTACAGTTGTTTCTTTGAGGGTAGGGGGGTTGGGCCCCCTTTCCCCCTTCCTGTTATGATTGCACTGATGCAATCTTGTGGTATGGGTGACGCTTGCTATCTGACTGAAATGCCCAACTTTCACAGGGCCGGAGCTTCCCATTCTGTGATTTCCCACCCATTCATTTTATGGGGCAGGAAATCGTGGGCTGATAAACCCAAAGCCTAAAACCCTGGTTGGTGAGAGTCGAGACAGCTCACTGGGCCCTCAGAGTGGAGCCAAGTCCTGTTCTCACCTTTTCTACATGTGCATTATCCACTAGAGGCTACTGCCCAGTGATCGGGAGATGCTTTGCTGCACTATCAAGCCGAGGTAGGCTGAGATGAATGGTAGCGTCTCCCGCTGATGCCTTGGCTGGTACAGGCTAACTGAGTAAAAACCAGGGATTGAAGCAAGGACCTTCTGAGCTGCATGAATCAGCAATACTCTGGGCATTGCTTTTTCGTCTAGGTGAACTCTCAGTTAATGCTAGTAAATCTAATCAATGCAGGATTCAAACTTTTAAGACCCCCCACCCCCCCAACCCAACCTTGTTTTCTGGCTACGGGCCTGTTCTTCTACATAGAATCTTATAGAAGTCTATAAAATAATGAGGGGCATAGATAAGGTAGATAGTCAAAATCTTTTCCCAAAGGTAGGGGAGTCTATAACAAGGGGGCATAGATTTAAGGTGAGAGGGGAGAGATACAAAAGGGTCCAGAGGGGCAATTTTTTCACTCAAAGGGTGGTGAGTGTCTGGAACGAGCTGCCAGAGGCAGTAGTAGAGGCGGGTACAATTTTGTCTTTTAAAAAGCATTTGGACAGTTACATGGGTAAGATGGGTATAGAGGGATATGGGCCAAGTGCAGGCAATTGGGACTAGATTAGTGGTATAAACTGGGCGACATGGACATGTTGGGCTGAAGGGCCTGTTTCCATGTTGTAAACTTCTTTGATTCTATGATTCTAATTCACAGCACAGAAACAGGCCATTCAGCCCAACTGGTCTATGCCGGCGTTTATGCTCCACACGAGCCTCCTCCCTCCCTACTTCATCTAACCCTATCAGCACATCCTTCTATTCCTTTCTCCCTCATGTGTTTATCTCGCTTCCCCTTAAATGCATCTACATTATTCGCCTCAACTACTCCATGTGATAGTGAGTTCCACATTCTAACCGCTCTCTGGGTAAAGAAGTTTCTCCTGAATTCCTTATTGGATTTATTAGCGACTATCTTATGTTTATGGCCCCTAGTTTTGGACATCCCTCACATCAGTTCTGAAACTATCAGTCCAGTCTGATCGATGGTGTGTAATTGCATCACCAGTTCCTTCCCCTATCTCCCCACGAAGGAAAAGAAATCAACCAGTGCTATTAGTATGACTGAATCTCTAATTTAAAGAACTCACATTGTCACGTGGATTTTTGAATATTCAAGGATTCACCTTGTGGCCAATTAGTTACATACCACAGCGCTGTGTGTTAAAAAAAAATTACACTTTCCATGATTCAAGTTACAGTAAAACAGAAACAGCATGGGAGAGTTATTCTAGACGGTAAAAGTACTTTCCTTTTTATCAGAAAAGTTACAAAACTCTTCAAAGAAAATGAAACAAAACAGATTTTTAAAAATGCATCCTATGATTTTTTTTTTCTCCCGGGTTTTGCTCGTAGCAGTGTCCTGGAGATTAATCTTTAATTCCTGGAGACTCCAGGACAATCCTGGAGGATTGGCAACCCTATGTGGAACTGTACCTGCAGAGTCAATGCCTCCAGGTAGAGATGGGGAGGGGGAAAATGGTGAGACAAAAGAAAATGGATGTAAGTACTTTCCATTTAAAGTACAGCCTCCTACATTCTCGCTCCTATTCAAACAGAACAACTGGTTAGGCCTCAGCTGGAGTATTGAGTCCAATTCTGGGCACCACACTTTAGGAAGGATTTCAAGGCCCTGGAGAGGGTGCAGAGGAGATTTACTAGAATGCCACCGGGGATGAGGGTCTTCAGTTATGTGGAGAGACCGGAGAAGCTGGGATTGTTCTCCTTAGAACAGAGAAGGTTAAGGAAGGATTTAATAGGTGCCCAAAATTATGAAGGGTTTTGATGGAATAACTAAAGATAAACCGTTTCCACTGGCAGGAGGGTCGGTAAGCACAGATTTAAGATAATTGGCAAAAGAATCAGAGGGGAGATGAGGAGACTTTTTTTTACACAGCAAGTTGTTACGATCTGGAATGCACTGCCTGAAAGGAAGCAGATTCAATGGTAACTTTCAAAAGGGAACTGGATAAATACTTGGAAAGGAAAAATTTGCAGGGCAATGGGGAAAGAGGAGGGGGGAGGGAATAAGTGGATAAATCCTTTCAAAGAGCCAGCACAGCCATGATCGGCTGAATGGCCTCCTTCTGTGCTCTATGATGTTATAAATTGGATGGCCAGGTGGTGAGGGATAGAATACTGGAGCTTAGTCTTCAGTTGCTTCCAAGCCTTTATTCACAGAGCTCCACATTACACCCACACCACACCCTAGATCAGCTCTCTTATAAATGGATACAAGAGAGTTCTCAATTGAAATACACCACCTGAATACAATTAATACTAATTGATATAAATCACATCGATACAATTAACATATGATTCTATGAACTGGTGATTCAGCAAACTTTAAAGTCATTGCAAGTTGCACTCAGACACACTTCAGACCTGCATTGGTGGGAGTCTGGGAACAAGTTTGCCTGTGGCTAGCCTGGGGGGAATCCTCGAAAGTTGAAAAACAATTTTATTCTTTTAAAGAAGGACAAACTATTTCACAATAATTGAGTATTCTACATTATAATACAGCTCTGAAACCTTACAGTGATCCCAAATAATTGTCACATCTCTTCTGTTGTGCTCTTATTTATTTATTTTAAACAGAGAATGACTGCTCAAGTTTTAATCTGGTGCGTTACAGAAGGCAGTTTAAGAAACCAGGGATGCTAGGTGTCCCTGTGGTTTTCCAGATTAAAGTTGCTGGATCGGTCTATCACATGTACTGCACTGACGAAGAAAACAGAAAAGTCGTGAAGTTTAAGGTAAATACAACAACTTGCATTTATACAGCACCTTTAACATAGTAAAACGTCCTGAGGCACTTCACAGGAACGTACTCAGACAAAAATTGACACCAAGCCAAAAGAGGAGATACTAGGACAGGTGATCAAAGAGGTTGTTTTTAAGGAGTGTCTTAAAGGAAGAGGGAGAGAGTTTTAGGGAGGGAATTCCAGAGCTTAGGGCCAAGATGGCTGAAGGCACGGCCGCCAATGGTGAGGCAAAGGACGTGGGGGATGGACAAGATGCCAGAATTGGAGGAACGCAGAGTTCTCGGAGGGCTGTAGGGCTGAAGGACGTTACAGAGATAGGGAGGGACGAGTTGGGGAAATACATTCCCCAACTATCCTCAGTAGTGAGGGCAGAGGTTTCCAAACTATGGCTTCCTGGCCCATATAGATCCCATGAGCCCTGACGATTCCCGGTCCCGCTGTCAGCTCCTGAAACACAACAGGAAGTTCAACCAGTCAGGAAGAAGATTAATGGGTGTGAAAAATGGAGATTCAGGGTTACTTCAAACTAAGAAGCAAGAATAGGAGAGGTTCACACCAGCAAAAGGTGAATTTGGGACTGATGTGAGCAAGTTCTCCCTCACACAATGAGTTGAGTAACACATGGAATGGACTTAACGGGCAAACATTTAAGAATCAGTTGGATGCTATGGTTGGTGGGCTGTAGGCTCTTTCCCGTTGGGTGAGTTAAGACGGACTGAATGGCCTTTCTGATCTGTATTTAGATTCACACAAATGGTAGTGGAAATCGGGAACTCACTCTCCCAAAAGGCAGTGGATGCTAGGTCAATTGAAATTTTATAGACACATTTTTATTAGATAAGGATATCGAGAGACATGATACAGTGCTATGCAAATGCAAGGGTCAGTAGTTTTAATGTATTTTTAATTGTATTGGAAGTTTGCTTATCTTAATCTATTAAAAATCTGCATGCACTTCCTGTCAACTTTTCCCATTTATAAGTTTCTCTGTCCATATTTATAATGGATCTGCCCATGTAAACTTGTCGTACCCGTGGCAGGAGGATATAATTACAGCATGACAAGTTTGATGTAGGCAGTTTCCCTTATCAATGTGGGTGCAGGAATTCATAATCAAAATATAAAACAAAGGCAGAATGTATGACTTTAAAATGGGGACTAAATTACAACGGTGTGTCTTGGTCCAATTATCCCTGGATGATTGCACTTGGTTTGAGTTCCTGTAGCGCCAAGGGAAATCAACTAGTAATATATAAAATTGCTATATATGGCGTGCATTCTGTATTTGGGAATCACCATTCTGCCATGCCTCTATGTGAAATTTTCAGAATGTCTATTGACACCACTGTGTCAGCCAATGAGTTGGAGGCGGGGTGAGACTTACGGCAGGACTCACAGCAAACAGTGTATTTACTCAGCTGGGTCAATTTAAAAAGAGTTTTTATGAACCAAGGTAAACAGAACTCATGACCGAAACTACAGCAACTTCTCCCGATAAAAGCAGGATTATGTCTGCAGCAAAATGCAGTGAGTGGAGGATAGTTATATAATACAAATTATGTGCCTAAAATCAATCCCAATCACTTACAGCAGTGCGGCCTCCAGGTGTGATTGACGGGGGAATTACCCAATCATCTCCAATCAGGCCGGGAATAGTGGTGTCACTATATATAGCCTAGAATTTTCCCTTTATAAAATGACCTGATGCAGTTATGCATGGAGTTGCACACTTCTACCACTAGATGGAAATTCATAAGCTCCAGATCCTCCTACCTGTATCCACAGCATCACTAATCCACTAAGGTGATTTTGTATTGTCATTGCCTTTCATGGGCAAAGCCACAGGAACTAATTATTTTGCTTTGTTTGGCAATGATGAGAGATTGATTTTTTTTTTAAACAAAAGTTGTTTTTGTTGCATTTAGGAAGGCAGCGCTCCAACGAACGTGGAAGAGAACATGAAGAACATAATTTTTTACCAGCAGTATTTTGATGGAACACATTCCAAGTTTGAATCTGCATGGGCGAGCGGCTGGTTCTTGTGCACCATGGAAACAAACATGCTTCACATGTTCGCTTTGAAGAAACCCATCAGGGAAGACGAAATGATAGCCGTCGGTTTGGATGACGTACCATAAGCTGCCCCTGCTGTGCCAAGTCTCCATCCGACATCACCCTCTGCTTGCCTAAGGATTCAGCTAGCTGCAACGTTACCCAAGCTTTGCCTTTTAAATCCAAACTTAAGATACCCATCAGCAATAAATGCAGACACGCAGTCAGTGGTTTTGCCTGGACTGGCACACATTGCCTCTGTTACCTAAAAAGAACGATCTTGCATTTATATAGCGCCTTTCACAATCTCAGGACATTCCAAAGGGCTTTAAAACCAATGAAGTACCTTTGGAGTGTAGTCGCTGTTGTAATGTAGGCAATGCAGCAGCCAATTTGCACACTACAAGGTCCCACAAAGAGCAGTGTGATAATGACCAGTTAATCTATTTTTAGTGATGTTGGTTGAGGGATAAATATTGGCCAGTACACCGGGGAGAACTGCCCTCATCGAAATAGTGGCATTGAGATCTTTTATGTCACCTGAGAGGGCAGACAGGACCTTGGTTTAACGTCTCATCCGAAGGATGGCACCTCCGACAGTGCAGCACTCCCTCAGTACTGCACTGGGAGTGTCAGCCTAAGCCTAAATCTGTTTAGATTGACATCTTAGGCTGCAGTTATACCATAGCTAAAAAGTGGGTATCATCCACTGACTGCAATGTGGAGTCAACATCTCAACACTCGTTAATGTGAAAGCTGAACCTGAGTCTGAACCCACGTGCAGTGAGAACGGGGAACTGCTCTCTCATGCCATTAAGTTTTTAAGAACGAAAGTCTGGGCAGGAATGTTTGCTTTATCATAACATTAAAAAAGTTTCATAGAAAAGTTTGGAAGTTTCTAGGTCTAATAGTTTGGAATGCCGTTATACTGCAGCCAGGTAAGAGATAGGTTCTTGGTTGTGACCTCACCCCACTTGGTTTTATTGCACTTGGGAGTGATTTGGAGACTTGGCACTGCAGTTATGTCACTACATTTTCTTCTCAATGCACAGCCAGAACCTTAGCATTGATACCAGTGTAACTACACACTTGAACACTATGGAATGAATAAAAAAGACAACATACGTTGTCTATAAAACAGAACAGGAAGTTCTCTGTGTCTAGTTTTTGTGTGGCCTTATATTAACACAGCAAATTTGGACCAAATTCACCTGAAGTGTTTTAACCAAAATAAATTCTTCATGGTGTGGAGCAGGGGAAGAAAAGGGACAACAATGATATACAGTAGGGCATCCATATGAAGGCGTACTATGATACTGTTACATGCTGCGTTCTGATCAAGGGTTAGGACACCATCTGGTTTCTTTGATGCATTCAGATCACACAACCCTGCCACGGCAACCTCTGCAAGACATGCCAGATCATCGACACAGATACCACCATCACACGAGAGGACACCACCCACCAGATACATGGTTCATACTCCTGTGACTCGGCCAACGTTGTCTACCTCATACGTTGCAGGAACGGATGCCCTGGAGCATGGTACATTGGCGAGACCATGCAGACACCGCGCAACAATCACCAGACAGGAGCGTTCCCTCCCAGTCGGGGAACACTTCAGCAGTCAAGGACATTCAGCCACCCATCTTCGGGTAAGCGTTCTCCAAGGCGGCCTTCGAGACACACGACAACGCAAAATCGTCGAGCAGAAATTGATAACCAAGTTTCCCACCCATGAGGACGGCCTCAACCGGGATCTTGGGTTCATGTCACGCTACATGTAACCCCACCAGTGAAAAAAGGTAATCTGTTTTTGATACAACGGGTCATTCTCTGTCTTTCTCTTCCTTTCGGATGTTTCTCTCTCTGTCTTTTGTTCTGGCCGTTTGTATATTCGGTGGTCCTGTATGTAACATCTCTCTGTCTAAACACTTTGATTGCCTTGACAACGGGCAGTTGGAAAGATTATCTGTAATCACCAGGTATTGTTCTCTGACTATAAATGCGGTAACATTCAAGGAATCCCACACTTCACCTGACGAAGGAGAAAGCCTCCGAAAGCTTGTGATTTTCAAATAAAACTGTTGGACTATAACCTGGTGTTGTAAGATTCCTTACCACGCTTTTAGTCACCTGTCCTAATGTCTCCTCCTTTGGCTCAGTGCCAATTTTTGTCTGATTACGCTCCTGTGAAGCGCCTTGGGACGTTTTACTACTTTAAAGGCCCTATATAAATGCACTTTGTTGTAAATCATGCATATTTTCACCAACAAAATTTTTGGGTACCAAGGACCCATTTGATGGTGACTATGGAGGAGGAAATCAAAGTTGCATCCAATCCCATCCTCACAATGCACACTTCCAATATGAGCTGCTGGACCAGCAATCAGACCCAGTCTGTTCCCGTCCTCCTGAGCTCAGGAGAACGAACTCAGGGCAAAGCATCATCGCTAGCCGATCCGAATGGCTAAATAGCACACCACACAGTCGCTGGCTCAATATCCTGGAATTCCCTAACACCACCACTGCAAAGACTGCAGCGGTTCAAGGAGAAGGCCCACCAGCACTTTCTCAGGGCAACTTAGGATGGGCGATAAATGCAGCCTTGCCACCATCACTCATCCCTCAGCATTTCTTTTAAAAAAAATTACACCCATCCCATTATACGGTGTGAAAATGACCAACCAGACTCTCCTTCTTACCTCTAAGTGTTCAATCCCTTCACTGACAAAAATCAAAAGTTGTACAAACGTATAATTTTAACAATAGTCTTCATGAGTAGCTCATGAGTTTTTAATCAAATACCTCGCCCCTCCCTATGCCTGTAACCTCCTCCACCTGACAACCCTCCGAGATCTTTGCGCTCCTCCAATTCTTGCCTCTTGCGCATCACCGATTTTCTTCACCCCACCATTGGTAGCTATGCCTTCAGCTGCCTAGGCCCCAAGCTCTGGAATTTGTTCCCTAAACCTCTCTCCTCCTTTAAGATGCTCCTTAAAACCTACCTCTTTGACCAAGCTTTTTGGTCACCTGTCCTAATATGCCCCTACGTGGCTTGGCGTCAAATTTTGTTTGATAATCGCTCCTGTGAAGCACCTTGGGATGTTTTTCTTTAAAGGTGCTAAATAAATGCAAGTGGTTGTTATATTAGGCTTTAATAAACATGTCATGTACTGGACCAAAAACAGAAATAGCGTTATCAGTCAGTGTGTGAAGAGGACAGGTGAGTTAATGTTTCAGGTGTGGATCCTTCGTCAGAACTGGAAGAAATTACAGATCACCAGCATTTAAAAAGGAATCGAACACAAGGGAAGGGCAGGAAAAATACACATACACGAGGCAAGTAGTAAAATGATGTGTAAAGCGCTAAAATGGATAACAGGAGATGGTTAAAAGGCTGAAGTGGTATTCACATATACCTTCGTTCCTTTACTGAGCCAGTGAGAAGAAAGTAGCAGGTGGACACCAAGGACACAGGTCACGTCGATGGGATGGTGTCTGACGGAGGATTCCACCTCTAATCACCAATCCACTGCCCCCCCATACCCCCGCCCAAAACACCAACACAACCATCCCACATCGCCAGATTTTTTAAAAAGGTGTTAATCTGTAATTATTTCCAATTCTGATCATAAAATCAAACAGCACAGAAGGCCACTCAATCCATCGTGCCTGTGCCAGCTCTTTGAAAGAACTATCCAATTAGTCTCACTCCCCTGCCCTTTCCCCAAAGCCCTGCAAATTTTTCCCCTTCAAGTATTTATCCAATTTCCTTTTGAAAGTTATTATTGAATCTGCTTCCACCGCCCTTTCAGGCAGTGCATTCCAGATCATAACAACTCTCTGTAAAAACATCTAATTTCCCCTCTGGTTCTTTTCCCAATTACCTTAAATTTGTGTCCTCTGGTTACCGACCCTCCTGCCAGTGAAGTTTTTTCATCAAAAATTACTCTAATCAAAACCCCTCATAATTTTGAACGCCTCCCTTTAAATCTCCCTTTAACCTTCTCTGCACTGAGGAGAACAATCCCAGCTTCTCCAGATAACTGAAGTCCCTCATCCCTGGTAAATCTCCTCTGCGCCCTCCCCAAGGACAGTTTATGAGGACATCGAACTCACGACAGCTCACATACCGTAAGGAGAGTATCATCTCCATTATTTATGAGAGAGAAACCAGGAAATTATAGACCTGTTAGTCTAACATCTGTTGTGGGTAAGTTATTGGAATTTATAATTAAGGACAGTGTGACAGAGCACTTAGAGAACCTTTGAGCTGATTAGAGAGAGCTGACTTGGATTTGTGACGAGTAGGTCATGTCTAATGAACCTAATTGAACTTTTTGAGGAAGGAACTAAAGTAGTGGACAGGGGAATGTACATAGATGCAGTTTATATGGACTTCCAGAAGGCATTCAATAAAGTTTCAGATGGTATTTGATAAGAAATGGTTAGCTAAAATTAAAGCTCATGGAATTGAAGACAAATTATTGACCTGGTTAGGAGATTGGTTAGGCGGTAGAAGACAGAGAGTAGGGATAATGGATATGTACTCGAATTAGAAGGAAGTGACTAGTGGTGTCTCACAAGGATCTATGCTGGGGCCTCAACTATTCACTATGTTTATTAATGACTTAGATAACACAATAGAGAGCCATATATCCAAGTTCACCGATGACACAAAGATCGGAGGCATAGTAAATCGTGTGGACGGGAGCATAACATTACAAAGAGACATTGATAAAGTGAGTGGGCAAAACTGTGGCTGACAGATTTCAACACAGGTTAAGTGTGAGGTCATCCATTTTGGACCATAAAAGAACCAAATCTAAGTTTTTTTTAAAAATGGTGAAAAACTAGGAACAGCGGAGGTCCAAAGAGGTTTAGGGGTCCACATACATAAATCACTAAAATGTAGTAGTCAGGTATAAAAAATAATGGAATGGCTAATGGAATGTTAGCCTTTATAACAGAGGGTTAGAATATAAAAGGGGATGAAATTTTGCTGCAGCTATACAAAGCCTTGGTTAGAACACATCTGGAGTATTGTGTACAGTTCTGGACACCGCACCATGGAAAGGATATCTCGTCCTGGGAAGAAGTGCAGAGCAGATTCACCAGAATGTTACCAGAACTCGATAATGAGAGATTACATAAACTAGGCTTGTATTCCCTGGAACATAGATGGTTAAGGGAAATTTGAAAAAGGTTTTTAGGATTTTGAAAGGAATTGATGGGTTAGATAGAGAAACTTTTTCTGATGGTGGGGGAGTCTAGGACAAGGGGACATAACCTTAAAATCAGAGCCAGGCCATTCAGAGAGAGAAGTTAGGAAACACTTCTCCACACAAAGGGTGGTAGAAGTGTGGAACTCTCTCCCGCAAAAAGCAGTAGATGCTAGCTCAAATAATAATTTTAAATCTGAGATCGATAGATTTTTGCTAGCCAAGGGTATTAAGGGATATGGAGCCAAGGCGGGTAAATGGAGTTAGGATACAGATCAGCCATGATCTCACTGAATGGTGGAACAGGCTCGAGGGGCTGAACGGCCCAGTGCTGTTCCTATGCGTGAAACTCAAAGATTCAGGCTTGCTCGCCTCAAAAATCCTGAATTTGAATGGTGTGAGAAGAGACAGCAGTACTCAGCTGCTGAGCAAAAGAATGAATAGGTTTTATTTGCAAAAAGTCAATTCCATTCCAGTAGTCTCTCCCTAACCTAACAATAAAAACAGAAAATGCTGGAAATACTCAGATCATCAGGCAGCATCTGTGGAGAGAGAAACAGAGTTAACGTTTCAGATCGATGACCTTTCATCAGAACAGCCCTTCACTTGTATTGGAGGAAATTCAACACAAGTACGAGAGCCTGAGGGGGGAAAGACCCATTTAAATGTTGAAGGCAGGAAATTAGTGGTGAATTTCTGTGAGGGTTCGGGATATTTCCCCCCGGAAAATGCTGAATGTTTACATTAAAAATGATGCCTTCCTGTTAATTTTAATGACGTTTATGGTTCAAAATTGTTGGATTTTTAATCTAGAAAATGTGACATTTGGATTTTCGACAGACAAACCAGACAGTCAATCTCCAACATCCAATCCCCCTGCCCCAGTTCGCAGAGGCACCCGACCTGTGATTGGCATCACCTGCTCATGTTTTTGCTCACCAAGATGTTGTAACTCCACATGTGTGGGCATGACCAGCACTACAACCACCCTTACGGACAGGAGGGGAAGCAAAGCAACATTATCTTTTCGATTTTACAATATACTTTTAATCATTTTAAAGATTACACTTTTTTTTTCCTTTAAATCTTTTTACACTGGAATGTTGTCATATTCCCTCTTATACATTTTACAGGGTTACAAAATTTCTGCTTCGATCATCTTTCATCCAAATCAAAGAGAAAATGAAAAGAAAGAAAAAAAATTGTCACTTCACGTTGGAAAACTAACTCAACAAAAAGGACTAAAATGATAATTACAGCCAACAAGGCGATACGACAGGGAATAACAGGTGCTGTGGTTGACATACACGACACTGTAGGTGCTACCAAATGTCATCCCCCTCCCCCCCCCCCCACTTTCAAAACAAAGACAAGTGTTTACTTGTTGGTTAATTAAAATATTAATATCAAACTCCTTTTTCAGATCTGAGAATATTCGGCAGGTTTGGACGACCGATAATAAACCACGTTGATGTCTAGGCAGTCTAAATCTTTTTCACATACACAAACACTGTGCGATTTTTTTTTTTAAGTTTATGGTCTTCGTTCTTGTATGCAGCTCAGCGACATCTTTTCTTTTGTTTTCTGAGTATTTCTGGTGCCTTTCTTTACAGTATTTCGTATTTGTCGACCAAAAACATGGTTTCCAGAGAGAACCTCACGGGACTGCTGCTGTCGACATGACTGATACCGCCCACCTGTGAAGGCAAAAATGTTTTTTTTTTATTTTTCCCATTTTCTCCCCCCACTTCTCTCCGAAAAGCAGACTCCTCGACAGTGAACAGTTGCACAGGCACGAGCTGCCCTTTAGTAGTTCACTCCTGTGGCTGGTTTTCACGTGCGAGCCTAGGCAGAGAATGTCAATGCACTCTTTTTTTTTTAGGTGGCAAGGGGGATCACGGGTTGAATCTGAACCTGTCCACATGTGTGAAGGGGTCACTGGATAGTGTCCCCGAGTGAGAACAGTAGCTGATTTTAATCCTCTCCAGCTGATTCATTTTTTTGGGAGAGAATTCAAGTAATTTGTATCCGTGGGAGTCCAGAATCGGGCATTAATGCCTTAAACTCACAAGCAGTTACATCAAATATTTGGTTTTAAGTTCACTGCTGGGAAGTCATTTAATGAATTAGCCTCGTGTTCACTTTAACCCTTCCACAATTTCACGAAAACTTGTACCTTTTGGGATTGGGAAAACTGCCCCACTTCCACCAAGCATCTTTTGAAGGGGCAAACAGCTTCCCCACTAAACCTAACGCTTACATCAGCCAATCGCACCTCTAAAAACACTCCTTCAGCACAAAGGCGATGCAATAAAAGTCCTGTACACACAAGATACACCTTAAGAAACCTGACCAGATTGGCGAGGCGTTTTATTAATGGGAGATTGTACCTGTATATTGCAGTAGTTCTTTTTGGACACAAAGGACACGTTGATTGGGAAGAAATCATTGGGTTGTCCAGCTATACTGAACTCCAGGCTGCCAGATTTGTTTTTGGCGTCGATGACGGGCAGGCACCACTCAAGAATATTTTTCCGGCTGTCGTGGCGATACTCGCCATCAAGTTCACCAATTAATGGAGCGCCAACACCAGCCCTAAGTATAACGGAAGAGGATTGTGAGTATAGTGGGAAACATCCATTCACAGAGTTAGTGTTGTTTTGATTAATTCCAGATTTCCCGGCTGGCAGATTTTTTTTTAAAATTCATTTTACAGCTCACACATTGTACCACTAAAATAAATCCTATTACACTTATACAATTATTTGGATGTCAGGCATAACTTTATTACTGAAATCTTAACCTCAATATAAAATTAATTTTAAGCACAGAGGTACACGAATGGAGATGACCAGAAAAGATGATTGTGGGCCATCTGACTGGTTCCACATTGACAAAGCACTATACTGTGTTTTATCTTATCAATCAGCTGCAATGGTACGTGCAGTCAGACAGCCAACTCTCACTGGTTAGGTTGACATGTGGAAAGCTGAAGGAGCTGAAAGCTACTTCTTGTGGCATCATCACAGAGAGGCCTCCCACCTTGCACCCTCTGTAAACTTGAGCTCATCCAAAACTCTGCTGCCTGTATCCTAACTTGCACCAAGTCCCATTCGTCCATCACCTCTGCTCGCTGACCTACATTGGTTCCCGGTCCGGCAATGCCTTGATTTTAAAATTCTCATCCTTGTTTTCAAATCCATCCATGCCCTCGCCCCTCCCTATCTCTGTAACCGCCTCCAGCCCGACAACCCTCCGAGATTTTTGCATTCCTCCAATTCTGGCCTCTTGCGCATCCCCGATTTTCATCGCTCCACCACTGGCGGACGTGCTTTCAGCTGCCGAGGCATTAAAAGGCACTATATAAATGCAGGTTGTTGTTGAAGAAGGAGTGCTGCTTCTTGTGGAATCACTGGGAGGGCTAAGGGGGAATAATCAGAGAGAAAACTGGGAAAATAAACACATTTCAAGCTGCAAAAACTTACGGAACTGGAATGGAGATGATCACATCGTTTAGTTCCAGAGTGTCCTCCTGTAGCTCATACTCGATATTTACATCACAACCAGTGGCACTCTCTGAAGGCCAGCAGTTAACTGTCAGAAAGAGAAAGTAATGAAAGGAAGACAACAACTATTACTTAACTTTGAATCGTGACTCTCCTTGGGATATAGGAACAGGAGGAGGCCATTCAGCCCCTCGAGACTGTTCGGCCATTCAATTAGATCATCACATAAGCAATGAATCAACGCTGCTCAATAACATAGATGACAAAAACATCACGACATTTACAGAAAACGAGTAGATCTGATTTATCACCTTCACAGAACATACACCTGTGGTGACCAGTCAGTAATCAGAAACTCACTGTGCAGGCTAAATCCTGATTGCAGAATCACTTGATGTTAACACGCTGGTCTGCTTATTAATGATTTAAGAAATTAACAACAAATTGCACTTATCTAGCACCGTTAAGTAGAAAAACAACCCAAGGTATTTCACAGAGGTATAAGCACGAGGGAGAAAGGAATAGAAGGATAAGCTGATAGAGTTAGATGAAGACGGTTGGGTGGAGGCTCGTGTGGAGCACAAACACCGGCCTGTTTCTGGATAGGGGTAGGGATTAGTGGAAGAAGTTCCAGAGTGGTGTCTAAACAACTAAAGGCACAGTCGCTAATGGAATGGTTGGATGGGACTGGGATGAGGGGGCGGAAATGGGGGTAAGGGGCACATGGTCAGAGGAATGGTGATTTCAGGGTTTGTAAAATTAAACAATGATTAATTTGATCTGCAACATTTCAAAGAAAATGGTTCACTCCCGTTTAACAATACGAATTTACACGTTTAGGGATAAAAGTAACATACAATTTGACATACGATTTTAAATGCCTAATTTTCTCCTCCAAAGAAAAACTAAATCTCTTTGAAAAATTGAAGCTGTTTTTAAATATATAAAAAGTGAACGATGTGCCAGCACAAATGAGAAACTTTTCTTTGGTTATTCCTGGTCAGGTTACAAGAAAAACCCTGCTGGCTGACAGACAATGTCACGAGTTTCTACACTTACCACTTGCAGTTGGGGTTATTAAGAGCATCACAATTTTGCTTTAAAAGTCCCAGAAGCAGTAAGGTTGCCAGTTTGAGTAATTGTGAGTAATAAATCACACCCTATTTATAATCAGCCACTGGAAGGTTAAGGGTGACTGCCTCTAATTTTGCTGAGTTTACCTTATGGCAACAACTTGCATTTATATAGTGCCTTCAATATAGTAAAACATCCCAAAGCGATTCACAGGGGTGTTATCAAGCAAAATTTGACATCGAGCCATGAGGAGATATTAGGGCAGGTGACCAAAAGCTTGGTCAAAGAGATAGGATTTAAGGGGTGTCTTAACGGAGGAGAGAGGTGTCCAGAGGTTCAGGGAGGGAATTCCAGGTTAGGGACTAGGCAGCTGAAGGCACGGCCACCAATAGTGGAGCGATGAGAATCGGGGAGGCGCAAGAGGCCAGAATTGGAGGAGCGCAAAGATCGCGGAGGGTTGTAGGAGGTTAGAGATAGGGAGGGGTGAGGCCATGGAGGGATTTGAAAACAAGGATGCGAATTTTAAAATCGAGGCAGTGCCAGACCACGAGCCAGCGTAGGTCAGCAAGCACAGGGGTGATGGGCGTAAGGTACTTGGTGCATGTTAGAATAAGGGGCAGCAAAAGCTTTGGATGAGCTCAAGTTTACGGAGGGTGACAGAGGCAAACCCACATATTGTAACACATTGCATGCCACAACCGTTCCAATATTTGGAATAATTAAATGATAATTTCTGGAGATATTTAGCACATTTTCTCCTGCCAAACTGAGAGGTACCCAAGTATTAATAGCCAGCACAGATTAAAAAACTTACTGGTGAGGGGAATAAAGGAGTCCTCCGTAGTTTGCAACCGCCACTTCAGGACTCCAACATCGTTATTGAGTGGGAAGGATTTCTCAGGGTTCTTTAGGCCAATCAAAGAGTCTGTAGTGAAAAGCTTCTTATCCACGTTCGGGTGAGTCTGGAGGAAAAGACACAACAAAGAAAGGTTTAGCCTGGAACTAAAGGGCCTTGTCATCTCAATTCCAGTTCTGAGTTTTGCAGTTTCAGATTCGTTTCATTATTCCAGTTTTCCCTCAAATTTTTCTCCCATTCCAAAATTCGTCCACACTTCAATTTTTTTAAAAAAACAAAATACAATAGCGTGTCCAAAGCTCAGTGAATTGATCCTTGCGGACCAAGAAAGTCATGGGTCTGATCACTGTCGTGGGTTTAATCAGTGCCCTGTGCTGAGTTAGCTGATCTCATTCGTTAACACTTCAGAAATGTAAAACACACAGGCTTTACATGATCACAAGTTAAGATTAGGTGAAGACTCTTCTGTCCATTTAATTGCATCCTTCCTACCGCACCATCCCCACCATTATGCCACCCAGCAGTTTCCTAATTAAACCTCCACTATCCTGCCCACAACCACCCATTTTGGCTACCCATTCTAGCTGTTCATTACCCTTTGTGTAAAGATAGATTTCCTGATATCACTACTTAACCCACACTTCACAACCGTAACCTCGTGCCCTCTTGCGGATACACCAAAGCAGGACAATTTAGGGTTTAGCTACTTAATCCCATTAAATCCCTTACACGCCTCCATAAAGGTCCCTTCCGAGGTGTCTCTTTATTGTAATCAGGAACTGCAAGTATATCCTCAGGAGAACAAAACCCACAATGACCTTAAGTTGAGGCATTTCAGGGGAAGCTAGATAAGCACACAAGGGAGGAGGGAATAGAAGGATATGCTGATATCTAGAAGGAGGGAGGGAGGAGGCTTGTGTGGAGAATAAACGCCGGCATAGACCAGTTGGGCTGAATGGCCTGTTCCTGTGCTGTAGACTTGATGTAAGAAAATCACAATCTTAAAAAAGAAATTGTGATTGCAAGTGAGATTTGAATAGCTGCTCAACTCCAAATCACTCAAAATTTTCTTCAACAGCTTTTGCAAATTTTAAGAGTGCAATAATCAAACAAAATAAACAAATATTACTGAATAAAAATAGCAGCCACAGGACTCCTCGCCATGACTCAAAAGGGTTAAAGTGACCACCATATTGACTGGGACAGTCCCAAACTGGGTTCCAGTGAGTAATACAGCCAGACTGACTAAACCGTCCCGGGTTCAGTCCCAAATCTAGGGCACTAATAAGAATACTAGCTGAGAATGAGGTGCTCAGAGCCAAGAGAAAAATCAGACAGTATTTCCCCTCCCGATTAGCTATGCATTGACCACTTTCTGGATGTGTGCATGCATGGAAGTTGAGCATTTTAGTTGTGGTGCCCTTGACGATTCAATGGCTGGCCAACACTCACTGTCAAGGCTCTCTTGTTGCGCAGCAGCCACATGAGCAAGGTAATGGAGCCAACTGGTGCCTGTACAACCATACCTCAGCAAGAAGTCAACATTTTCAGGGGAGGGATTGGGGGGAGCAGATTGACAACACTGACAAAGAAAAATTACTGAGGAAGAAAAAGCACAACCCCAACAACTACAAATTATTAAAAGACTCATCCACATGAGTATGGAGTTGCTTTTACCTGTAATTGAATTCCCTTTTTGTCATCGTTCTCCACTTGAAGACGAATTCTACCCTGCTTTTCATCGCTAACCCGCAGCATGATCATGCCATGTACCTCCATGTTTTGCAAGCCACCATCTCGGCCACATGTCAGTGATATCTTCTCTTCAATCTTCAGATGTACGCTGTAAAAGTTACAAGACACACAATTAGCCATACAGGGTTCATGTTCAGACGGTAGTAATCTGAAATTATTACTGTAGAATTTAACAAAGAAATTCATTTGTTTAGCATCTTATCGCATCCCAAAAGCTCTTCACAACCCATGCACTACTTCTGAAGTGCAGTCGTTGTTACGTCGACAATAACAGCAGCCACCTTGCACATGGCAAGATCCCATAAACAGGAAATGAGGTGAATCAATTAATTTGTTTTTGGTGATTTTGCTTGGAGGAGGAATGTTCGCCAGGGCACAGAGAATTCTCTGCTCTTCTTAGAGTCGTACTCAAATGGGAACTTTTACATCCACCAGACAGGGCTCATCTGAAAGATGGCACCTCTGACAGTGCAGCACTGATGTGTCAGCCTAGATTATGTGCTCGTGGTTTGGTTTGAACCTACAACCTCTGACTCAGTTTGGCTCTGCTGGTAGCACTCTCATCTCTGATTTATTTATTTATATCTGGACAAAGTATAACAAAATCACACGCTATAGAACTGAACTGCAAGCTCAGTTCCATAACTCATGGAGATAGAGAAAAAGCACAACCTTCATCCTACAGAATTAACACATGGGAGTAATTTGCAAAATACTAATCTAAGAGATTTACAGAAGACAAACCTTGGCATCGCCCAGTATGGTACTGAAGACATGCAGACCAGGATGTCCCAAATTAGAACCTCAGCCTGTGCCGAGTTAGCTGCTCTCAGCAGAAAGTGTGACACAAGTGGCCTGAAACTCTCAGGTCAAAAGAGGGGAAAACAAAATTAGCCAAGAATCTCTTTCCTAACCCTGCAACCCTTGCTGGAATGCACACACGTGTGAATGTTTGGGGAGGATGGGAATCAGGCGTGGCTGTGATACCTCCCGCAGTCAAACGGTTTGCCAACACTCATCAAGGCACACACATGGACAACGGATTCCGCACAAAGGCCAGTGGCAGCCATGGAACAGGCCCCCAAACAAGGAGCACCTTCAAGTCGGGAGAAAAATAATTTTGAGGATCAGGGATTAAAGTAGAGACAAAGACCAGCAACGATAAGAAAAATTTAACAAGATTATCACCATTTGAACCCAGTTTTTTTGATTACAAACAACCGTAGAAAACAAATGATAACAGATTAAAAACGGTTCAATGTGTGAAAAGTTCTTGTACTGGCAGCAGCCAAACACCGCAATCCATTTTCTTAAAACTTTCTGTTTGTCAGGTCGGGAAGCTGGTGCTGGAAAACAGAACACTTTCCTTTTGAAGCACTTGGTGTCAGCACCAAGCCCTCCTAATTCAGGTGATGGAGTGGTGAAGTCTCCTGTCGAATAGACGCACAGGTCTCAGTTGTTATGGGTGCGCTGATGCGGCCGCACATATCGTACTGAAAGTCAGGTTAGGCGGGCAGATGAGCTGCCTGACATGCCTGGCAGGCAGACCCCATAATCTCAAATTCATTCGAACCCACCCAGCAGACGTATTGCCATTGCAGTCTGACGATGGCTTTGTCTTCCCAGGTGTCGGGGATAATATTGCAGGATTTCAAGGTGGCCTTTGAGTGTGTCTTCATAGCGTTTCATCTGCCCACCTCTGGTTCGATATCTGGACAGCAACTCACCATAGAAGACTGCTTTGAGAATTCTATAATCTGCAGTGTGAACAACACGTCCGGTCCAATGCAACTGGACCTTTTTGATAGTAGCCTCAATTCCAGTTATATTGCAGCGCTCAAGGCCATCAGTTTTAGGCACTCTGTCCTGCCAAGTCATAGACTTTGCAAGTGGAAATGATCATGTGGCTTGATGTAACGGTGGTAGCAGATCCAGGACGCCGATACATTTGGTAGGGCAAGCCATGGCCAGGTGCCGAGTAAAGTTTGTTCTACTTAGCTCCAATGTGTCTCAAATCCAACCTCAGAAGAGCATCTCCTATTACAACAGCATAACAATTCTCCATTTCCCACACTAGCCATCCTGTAGCCTCTCCAAACGAGATTGTCAATTAGTAACAGATGTGTGCTGGAGATCCACACCAACGAGGAACTGGATTGAAACTGGCCAAAATAATTTCACATGATTTCTCTCAACCAGCAAACAGTACATTCTGCACTGGAGGTGAACCTCGGCTCTGGAGGTGAAAGGCCACTGTGCTTTCCTGTAGACTCTGAGTAAGACAGCAAATTAGGGGGAATAAAGACACACATAAAACTGACCAAGCACATTTCACCTCACAGCCTGCAGAAACTTTCATTCCATATCCCTGATGTGTAAGAACATTCATGCAAGATATAAATGAATCAGTTAGCATTATTGCATGCTATCTGCAGCTAATTACCCAAAGTTTTTTCTAAGGCGTATTACACTAGTCATTAATCCTCTCAGGAAGAGACAACTTTTGTAAGAAAAAAAACCTACGGATTGGTTCTTGGAAAATCCTCCTGGAGGGAAAATCAGTCAGTTGCTCACGTGCACACTGTGTTGTCTGGTTGCTAAGGTAATTGGTCGCTAAGGTAATTGGTCGCTACGGTAATTGGTCGCTACGGTAATTGGTCGCTACGGTAATTGGTCGCTACGGTAATTGGTCGCTACGGTAATTGGTCGCTACGGTAATTGGTCGCTTAAAGCATTCATTCTCTGCATTAGACACTTAACAGTGTACACTACAGATTTTATTTTTGCTGATGTCGTGATGTCCTTTCAGCATAAAAATAAATCCCATATCAATGTTTGGGACATTATTACAATATTAGCATATGGTTCAACTAAACCATGCACATTTCTCCTTAAGCTCCCTCGGTGAGTATAGCACCAGGAGGGCCAATTCAATTCCTGACTTACTGGGAACAATAATTGAAATAAGTTTATCCAATCATTGTATCTTTTTCTCCCCATTGATCACAGTGGTTTGACACAGTTACAAGAAAACTGTACATTTAGTATTAAAATGCAACACCTGAGGGCATCTGTAGATTTGCAAAGGGTTACATTCAGAGCAAAGCAAGACCATCACCCACCTTTCTACATTAACAGGAGGTGACAGCACTTTCGCTGCTTCAGATGAACGCTTTGTTGAGGAAGTGACGTGTTCTCCTTCTGATTTCAGCTTGTCTACGAAATTCTCCACGTCTTTTCCCTTCGCCCCGAGTTTTAGGGCCTTGCTCGGACCAGAAGGTCTGAGGAAACAAAGAGAGGAGCGCACACTTCAGATTTCAAGAGATAACTGCCGTAAACCCTGGAAGTACCAATTAGCTCATCGACCGGCTAACCATATGACATGCCAACATTTTCACATTTGCCAATGTATTTCTACCAGTTCTTGCACACATAATAGAACACGTTAACTTTTAACATTCATGACAGTGCAGTAATTCCCCAAAAATGCTTGGTTCAGTATACCAACGATACATCCGTACCAACATAAATCTGTAAATGTTTTAGTCTACTACGCAGACAGCGACACCACAGTCAAGCCAGGGTAAGGAGGAGCAATCTGAATAATGAAAAAAAAAAGGCCTTCAACTCAATGGGCTATCATGTACTGGGTGTTGCAGGAAGGGCCCCCTCCCCATGCATTACTGAGAGCAATTGAAGCAAACCATACCTGATTATATATAAACCAGCTTCACACGCAAGACCTGCTGCATCAGCCCTTAATCCACAAGAGAACACAATTAAGTGATAATGGGTTTAAAACGGCACAGGTTTGGTCTACAATATATAATCACAACTAACATAATGCAGAAACGGAAACAAGCCAAAGGAACTGATTTAACTCTTCAATTCTTCAGGCTACCCAGCAACAGTACTTTAACAGGGTCTCTACTGGCAGGTGAGAAAAGTTACGGGGACTAAATATCATTATCTCCTTACGGAAGAGGTTCCAGATACTTTCAATATCTAACCCTTCTAAAAGATATTTTTTTAAAAATCACTGCTGGCAACGAGCCAATACGCCAGCAGGGATGGATCGGAATTTCAAACCATACTTGTCTGACCCAAACCTGCACAGAGCAAAGCTCAAATTATTATTATTTTTTAAAAAAGTCTTTCTGGTACACATATGAAAATAACAGAGCAGCACTGCTTTGAGGTGATGCAAGCTCTTTTTAAAAAAAAGGTAAATAGCAAAGAGGTCAGGAATTCCGACCTTTGGTAAACCTGTTCTTAAACTGGTTTAAAAGATAAGTGAGATCCATGTCATATTAGTGTCCGTTATATATTGGAATCCACTATCTCAACTTGATGCATTGTACTCATAAGTGCGAAAGGCAATCCAGCATCTACAGCAGCCAGCCCTGCTGGATAAAAGCTGAAAGTGCACCGTCCCATGTCCATCCCAGCAAACATACCAGAACATCAACACACAAACACACACGATAAAATCAAATGCACACGATGTACCTTAACGCAAGTCTTTAATTACTTGTAAACCTAGAGGAAGGAGGAGGAGGGGTAGAAGGTGACCCTGTGCAAATGACTGACAATGAGGGTAAAAAACACAGATGGAAATGATACACCGCCTTCTCCATTAGCCATCACTGCACTGTACAACTTGTGACAGTATCATACTTATTTCATAAGGGCCATAAAATGCAGTATTCCAAAATTTCATTAATCCTGAAGCTTTCCGGATACAGCCTCTTTTCTCTGATTTTCTGCCTGATCAATGTCAAGAGAGGGGTGAAGGCAAAATGCAGTATGGTTTTCAGATGTTGCGACATTTCCCCTAGAACCCCAATGCACCATCCTGCATGTTCTTCCTCCCTCCTATGGTCCCACTGTTGAAATTAAGATTCATTGAATCATCTCCCAAGTCATTCTTTCACAGTGTCTCAAAGCTGTGGAACTCCCAAACTTCTTTGGCCTTCACTTCCTCCTACAAACTACAGGTTTTTAAAGCCCAAGCTTGGACTCACCTAATCAGTACTTTCTGTTTCTCTACCAATGGCCAGTGGCCCTTTTCCTATTTTTCTCCCAATTAATTTTAAAAGGGATTAGTGGTAATTATCCATATCATTGAAAACAAAAATAACTGCAGTTAGTAAACAAAGCAAAATTGCATGATGCACGACAGAAGTCAAGCATAACAGCGCACACCACTGATGGTGAAAGTGCCTCTACGGAGTACCCACACAAAAAGCAACGGTCAGTCACATCCATGCAACATATGGTCATGACAGCCTATTACAATACAATCAGCAGCTTAACTGAAAGACAAATGGGATTTTCTGCATTAATTAGACCTTGCGAAACACCAGAAAGTTGCAACCTACCTCATTACTGCAGGCGTCACCTTTGGTTTCTCCGGTTCGATGATGGTGTCCGTTATCATGGATGCCGCAGAGCCTCCTCCCGAGACTCCACCGCTGCCAAACCCACCAAATCCAGGAGCTTTCTTGCCTTGCCTCTCCGCGTCTCTGCGAGCCTGCTGCAACTCCTTGGCCTTCCGACGCATCTCTGCTTTTGCTTCACGTTCTTGTGTCTGAACGGGAAATGCAAAACTGTTATAGCCCAAAGAAAACAGTTCTAATACATCAAAAGCTTGTAAAACCACAGAATATGGACCATGAACCCTGCTTTCATTTTTTTTGGTGAATTTTGTGCTCAGCGTGTAGTAAATGGAACCCTTTGCTCTTTGGGCAATCGGTCAGTCAAGCATTTCCTAGGTGAGTCATGGTATGGAAATATACAACTTCAGAAGAGCCCTCCCTACTGCACCAGTGTGACATCTGTATCTCATAGCAACCAATCTGTCGATATTTAGATTGCCAATTAGCATTGAACATCACGGGAACCTGGCCTCTAAGTCTCTCACATTCTTGACTTGGACATATACCATAATTCCTTCAAAAGCAAAATACTGCGGATGCTGGAAATCTGAAATAAAAACAGAAAATGCTGGAGAAGCTCAGCAAGTGAGGCAGCATCTGTGGAGAAAGAAAAAGAGTTAACATTTCAGGTCGAAGACCTTTCGCCAGAACTGGAAGATGTTAAAAGAGTTAAAGTTTTTAAGCAAGTACAGCGCCAGGGAGGGGAAGGGAGGACAGAACAAAAGGGAAGGTCTGTGAAAGGGTAGAGGGCATGAGTGATTAAATGACAAAAGGGATGATGGTGCAAGGCAAGGAAGGTGATAATGGGACAGGTTAAGAGACAAAAGATTGATCAGGAGTAGCTGTAAATGGCAACAGCAGAAACATTACCAGCACTAGCTGACTGAAAAAATGGGAGCAGTGGTTATGATCTGAAGTTATTGAAATTAATGTTGAGTCCGGAAGGTTGTAAAGTGCCTAAACGAAAGATGAGGTGCTGTTCCTTGAGCTTCATTGGAACAGTGTAAGAGGCAGAGGACAGAAAGGTCAGAGTGGGAGTGGGACGGGGAATTAAAATGGCAAGCGGCCGACAGGTCAGGTTCACGCTTGCTGACAGAGCGAAGGTGTGCAGCAAAGTGATCACCCAGTCTGGGTTTGGTCTCCCCAATGTACAGGAGACCGCATTGTGTGCAGCGAATGCAGTATACTAAATTGAAAGTACAAGTAAACCGCTGTTTCACCTGGAAGGAGTGTCTGGGGCCCTGGATGGTGGGAAGGGAGGAGGTGTAGGGGCAGGTGTTGCATCTCCTGCGCTTGCACGGGAAGGTGCTGTGGGGAGGAGAGCGGACCAGGGTGTCGCGGAGGGAGCAGTCCCTTCAGAATGATGAAAGGGTAGGGGAGAGGAAGATGTGTTTGGTGATGGGATCGTACTGGAGGTGGCAGAAATGGCGGAAGATGATATGTTGAATGTGGAGGCTGGTGGGGTGGAAGGCGAGGACCAGGGGGTTCCTATCATGGATCTGAGAGGGAAGGGAAGGGATGAGGACAGAATTGCGGGAAATAGGACGGATACGGTCGAGGGCCCTGTCAACTACAGTGGAGGGGAATCCTCGGTTGAGGAAAAACGAAGACATATCGGAAGCACTGGTGCGGAAAGTGGCATTGTCAGAACAGATGCGAAGGGGAAACCGGGGGAAGGGAATAGAGTCCTTACAGGAAGCAGGGTGGAAGGAAGTGTAATCAAGGTAGCTGTGGGAGTCGGTGGGCTTATAATAGATATCGGTTGACAGCCTATGCCCAGAAATGGAGATTGGGAAGTCAAGGAAGGGAAGAGTTGGAGATGGACCATGTGAAGGCGAGAGAAGGGTGGAAATTAGAAGCAAAGTTGATGAAATTTTCCAGTTCAGGGCGAGAACAGGAAACAGCAGCAATACACTCATCAATGTACCGGAAAAAGAGGTGAGGGAGGGGACCCGAGTAGGAATGGAACAAGGAATGTTCCATGTATCCCACAAAAAGGTAGGCATAGCGACACCTTTTATTTGGAGTAAGTGAGTTGAGTCAAAGGAGAAGTCGTTCAACGTAAGAACAGGTTCAGCCAGGCAGAGGAGGGTGGTGGTGGATTGGAACTGGTTGGGCCTCCGTTCGAGGAAGAAGCGGAGGGCACGCAGGCCGTCCTGGTGGGGGTTGGAGGTGTAGAATGTGGGAGTGTCAGTCTGGATTTTGTGCTCAAGTCTCTGGAGCGCGACTTGAATCCACAACCTTCTGACCTAGGAGGTGAGAGCGTTACCAACTGAGCCACAGCTGACACCGGGCCAAGGCTAAGCATTGCATTAAGAAACCAGTTGATAAACACTGCTACAATAACATTGAATGGAACAGTTTGATATCCTGCCCCTTCATACTTCTGGGCTTCACAGTTTATCTGTACACCCCTGCATTGCATTCATTTCTATCTTAATTACCTCTCGAACAGCCCGGAAAACTTTCTCTTCGTGGGAGTCCATTTCTGTGAATGTTCGGATCTGGGCTAGGTTGACATTCTCACGGTAACCCAGAGCCACAATCTCATCAAAGGCAAAGATTAGATCAAAACAGTGCTCCGATATTTCGCTCTCCTCCAGCACTCTGCAATACTCTGGAATCTATTAAACAACCAAAAGAAATATTTATAAAAAATGATATGCAGCAATTACCAGGAAGGCAAACAAAATGTACAGAATTTGTTTTTTTTAAAAACTGATTCTAAAAAGATATTCAGAACTCCAATGTACACACATTGATTTCTAACAGATTTCAGGCTACCCAAGATTTCTATGGGGAATTCTGAAATCCCTCAGGAAACCTGTAATGATCAGTTACCCAATTTCAGCAATTTGATAACATTTATTTAACTGTGATACAGGAAACAGAAATTCACTCCCCCAGTGGCCAGTAAGTAAAAGCACCACTTAATGTGCTACTAAATGATACAGACCAGAAGGCACAGGTTTGACGCTCAGTGTCCAGTTAGCTGCAGCTGGGTTGTTACAATCCTGCGCTAGAGGTAGGGGAAAAGAAATCTTGTCTCCTGCTCCTCCTTACAGTCCAAAGAGCGCTGCTTGAAAATGCATGTGACCATCAGGTAAGGACAAGTTCAGGCTGACTACAATGCCCACTATGGCAAGATACCAGAAGGCTCCAAACACCCAGGTAACCACACCCCAGCATCAACCATTACATTAACAGAAAACTGGAGGGAGAGAAGATCACACAAAGATAGGTACAATTGGGGAGGGGCATCGTAGCTCATCCTTCCAGAACATTCCCCCACCCACTAAAAATATAGAAACAGGGAAAAATTGACATCTTTTTCTTAACACTACTAACCACCATCCTCTGCAGGCTGTCCTGCGTATTTTGATGACTGTGTGGCTTATTTTGCTGAATTGTAGACTGTTAACCTTTGACTAGTGACTGACCTTTGTCACCATCATTGCTAGACAAGGTAGCTATATGATAAAGGAGGAATAATGACTCAAAAAAGCAGAATAATCCACAGATAGCAATAAGACCAGGATCACGACTAGATAGCTAGACAATGTGGTCACACAAGCTGACCACCTTGAAAAGCTACCTTGAAAAGGGTCTTGTGGTTAAATAAGTAATGTTAAAACAAGCTGACCATCTTGAATTCTTTGAAAAACTGTTAATCTATAAAGGGTCTTATGAACATTGTTCTATATATGGTGTGAGTTTCCTACCCCCAGGTGCGGGGGGGGGGGGGGGGATATAAAAACCTAACGTCTTTTGAGCTCAGGGCAGCGAAGGCCACCCAGCTGTCAGAAGATGATAGCGCTGTCAGAAGAACGCCAGACGATCAGAAGACTACCTCACTGTCGGAAAACTTGAAGTGACCATGTCACTAACTTAATTACCACCTCTGCCCAGAGATCAAACGGGGTTATATTGTTTTGATCTTTGTTGTCTAAATATTTGATATCTTTACATGTTTGATTTGACTATTAATAAATGAGACATTGATTACCAACTGGTGTCACGTCCGAATCTGTTGCAGGACTGAAACAAATCTAAGGTTTTTGCCTCTACTGCCCCACCCAGAAGGCCATTCCAAGCGTTGTTCACTCCTACATGGAGGTTCTTCCAAACACGTCCTAAAATTTTCTTTCTTAAGTGTTAACCTATGACTCCCCTTTTTATTCAAGCATTCTGGCACATCCTGAAGTAGTGCTCTAAATTAAACTTATCTAAGTCTGATCATATCTCATGCCTCTATACAGTCCCTTCTCAGTCACCTCCTTTCGAGGCAAAAGATTTCCAGTCTCTTGAGTATTTCCTCATAGCTCAATCCTCGGATGCCAGGGATCAGCCTTGTGGCTTTTTTTATGCACGGTCTCTATAGCATTGATGTCCTCTTTGTGTTTTGGTGACCAATATTGAACACCAAACACGGTCTGACCAGGGCACTATCTTATACTCAACTGACCCAATTCATTGCATTCTACACATTTTGTTCACTATTTGACATGTCACCACTGTTTGCTTGCACATCCAATATCCGTTCAATAACAAAAACATTCAAGAAAGAAAAGGCCATCACAAGTTATTTTTGGGAAATTCAAGTCAAAATAATATAACCACGATGGATCGCAACAGAAGCATTCTCAATAGAAGTGTGTGGATTCCTTAACACGCAATTGAAAACAAAATAAACTATTCCCAAACTGAAGACTTCTACAGGCAAAATATTACTGCAATTTTAAAAGCAAACGTCTGAGAAATATGAATAGAGAAGATCCATTCTCAAGCTTTGTGTAAGACCTACTAACACAGGATTGCATCAGGCCATAGACTATTGTTACCTTTGTCTGCACACGCAGATTTTTATGCACTTCAAACGCTGGCGCAGTTACAGAAAATTAAGAGAGAACTTGGAAACAAGTTGTCTAATTCCTCTGCCTCGGAAACATACAGATTGTAAGGAGCACCAAACCTGGCTGCTGATTGTCACTTCGCCACTTACAAGCTCAGCTAGTTTATATGCTATTAGTGGCACAACTGAGTCGCACAATGCACCCTCTCAATTGAGGGTACTGTTTTACAAGCTAAATTCTCCACAACACAGCTGCATACACATCACAAGAGAAAAGAACTGGATTTATGAACTAATGAACTGTACCATCTTTTCAAATTTGGGCCAGGTTCCCTAAAATATAATGAAAACACTGCCTAAAACTTTAGCACATCTCTTTCAAATCTTACCGTATCCCTTAAATATTAGTGACAGTAACCTGCCACGAGCTTGAGTCACCAACAAGGCACTTAGGTATTTGTACAAGCAGTGATCCATGACCCTAGGACAAATAGTTGACTATTTCTCATTAAAACATTAAATTGCACTTTCAATGCACACGTTAAAAAAAAAACTTGCATCTACATAGCACTTTTCACATCCTCAGTATGTCCCAAAGTGCTTCAGCGCCAATTATGTACTTTCAATGTGTCATAGCTATTATAGTGTAGGCAAGTGCGGCAGCCAATTTATACACAGCAAGACCACAAACAGCAATGAGATAGATGGCCAAGTAATCTGATTTAGTAGTGTTGGTTGAAGAATAAATGTTGGCCAGGACATTGGGAGAATTCCCCTGTTGTTCTTCGAATAGTGTCATGGTATCTTTTACATCCACCGGAGAGGGCAGATGGGACCTCAGTTTAACGTCTCATCCAAAACCACTGACAGTGTAGTATTCCCTCATACTGCACTGAATATCGGCTTAGATTAAGTGCTCAAGTCTCTATAGTGCGGCTTCAACCCACAACCTTCTGACTCAAGAGGAAAGAGTGCTACCACTGAGCCAAGGCTGATATCCTAACAAAGTACACAGACAGTAACAGGGCAACCTAACTTAGCATATCACCTAATGTTATGCATCTCTTCCATTTGTCACCTATCCACAGAGTTTTGTAACATCACCAAATATATTACACCACCCCTTTCAGCAATAGTCAGTTTGTCCTTCCTTTATCATTTGCTTCAAATCAAGACATTCAAAAGAACAAAAACCACTAACAAAATAAAAAAAGCCCCACAGGTGAGGTAGCACATGAAGGATCTAACATGAGCTCGTTACCACAATCCCTTGCAAGTTAACAGACACATCCATACATTTAAGAGGATGGCAAGGTGGTGAATGAAACCTGTCATTTGCTCAATGTTATATTAGAAAACACACAACAATCTAATAAAATAGCTAATACAACTTGTCAGAATATTTAGACTTGGCTCAAAAATTTTCAGTGGATCGATTTTGCGAACCCATTCAACATTCTTATAAAGCACCATCTCTCACATTCCCTTCTCCCCTTATCTAATATTTGCCCCCTTCTGATTTATTTTCCATTTCCTAATGCTTTCCTCCAGGCTTGTTACAGATAAAGATAACTTTTCCTGATAGGATGATACATGGGGTGCATCATCCTATGACAAATTACATGACTCTCTCATGCTTGTCGCATAATTCGTTGGCCAAGTAACTCGGTCTTGTATAGGTAATCACGAAGGCAACGAAAGTGCTGGTTTCTGGATGGATCTAAGTGATAATAAATTAATTTGCCCCAATTATCACAGTGGCATATTCTGAAACCCAATTCCAAATGTTTCAGTTTCTACGTGCCCAACAGCTTGGGTATATTGCTCTTACCACTCGAGAGAAGAGGCGGAGCGTTTCCAGATCTTCCAGGATGTTGCTATTTTTGGTTGTGATCAACACCATGTAGAGTTTTTCCAAGGGCTGGTAAACATACCGCACACTCTCAGTCTCCACAAACGTGTGCTGCTTCCCAGTGTTCATTAGTTTGGGGAATGCTGCCAGCAAACCTTCAATTCGGGTCCTCGTCATTTCCACAAACTGCCGTGAGACAATCGCCTTCCCAGCTTTGGTGCAAACAGCTGTAGCCAACAGCACCTAGAGAGGAGAGGGGGAAAAAGCAGTTAACAACGTGGAAATTACAGCACGATCCCACCCTAATGAAGTAAACTAGACTGAGACTAGAATTCTATTATAAATCACTCATCCAACTTCGACACACCTAGGGACGCAACGGTCTTGTGACTAATTGGCTGCAACTCTTTTAAACAACCCTACGTTCTCGCCATTGGATGCAGTGAATCCCTCTTGAAACAAGAATTTCATTTGTGCCTCTGACCAAAAGTCACGGCAGCATCAAATGCAAGCAGCTCAGGCTGGTGTCATTTGGCTATGGACTGTCATTTTGGATCAGGGCAGCAATATGCTTTTAGCAACTGCATGTGCGCAAATCTGAACTCCAGAACTGTTCAGTAGTACGAAGAGTATCAAACAAGTTCCCACCAGGCATCAGCTCACAACACAATTAGGCACAAATTGGCAACCTAACCCAAACGAAGCCACAGGATCATGCTTGTCTGAGACATCCTGCACAATCAAATAGCATGTTAATACTCGCCAGGCTCAAACACAGAAAGAGCTTGCATTTATATAACACCTTTCACATCCCAAAGTGCTTTACAACCAATTAATTACTTTTAGAGTTAGTCACTGTTGGTAGCCTAACACGCACAGCAAAGTCCCACAAACATCAATCAGGTGAATGACTAGTTAATCTGTTTTTTTGGAAAAATGATGGCCATGATACTGGGAAAATTCCCTTGCTCTCTCAGTACTGCAGAGAAGTGTCAGTCTAGATTATGCGCTCATGTCCTGGAATGAGGCTTGAACCCATAACCTTCTGACCCACAGCTGCAAGTGCTACCACTAGCCAAAGCTAACACTCAGAATAACCACTGGGGGGAGGGGGCAGGGGGTGTACTGTTGGGTGTCCAGGAACATGGAACTACACCCCGAGAAGCCTTCAAGAGTGAAGGGGGAGAAATCTGCCAAAAAAACAACTTTGTATATCAAAACAGTTAGGAAGTATAGAATAATGCAAATATTCTAAAATGCACAATTATTTTCTTGGCCATTAAAATGTACTTTATTAGCTGATTAATAGAAAGTTAACTGACAACTCTCAGGAAAAACAAGGAGCTGAAAATTTAATCCAACTCAAAAAGTTGTAGCTGAAAGTAATAAAATTGACCAAGCTAAATAATGAAAAGCTGCAGTTATAAAAATACAGAAGTACATACAAAACACTTCGAAGGAATTTTTTTCTCTGACCTGGCCTCTCCTAAAGTCAGATGCTTATAAATCTGTAGTATCTTGTGCTAACTGACTATTCTTCAGGTGTGAATCTACACAGTGGGCACCATCACAGGCAAGCCAGATCCAATCTTCACTTAATGTCCATATGTACACAAACGTCACTAAACACCAACAGGAGTCTGAATCCTGGTTGATTTTCCCTATTTGCAAGTCAGGCCCAGGCAAAAGGTCTTGCGGTCATAGCAATCTTTGTTGGCCTGTGTAAACCTTTTACAGCTTTTGCTGAATGTGCCATCATGAGCTGAAGAGTTCTGAAAAGTGATTTTAAAATAGCTGCCTACGTGCAGTTGTCTCAGTAGAACCAGCAGCTGTGGAACCGCCCAATATAACCACGATGGTGTTCAAAAAAAGGGAAAACACCTGCTCCCTTGATGGCCAAGTAGGTGAATGGAAAGGACTAAATTTGTCACATACAGATCAACAAATTTTAATTTAAAAAAATACTTTCACCTTCAACTCTGACTATAAACAAGGTGTTAAGTGGAATATACAAATTTGCAGTTTATTATTTTAAAGCATCAAGAGAGTGATTAATTTAAATTCTAGTCCAGTTCTGAAGCATGAAGAGGCTGAAAATTCCGTAAGCAAACATGGATACAAGACAACAAACAGCCTTTCCGTGAGAAATCATGGTACGTGGTGTACCAGTTGTATTATTATTCCAAAATTCCACTTTACTGGTTAGCTACCATCAAATTCAACCTCCAGATATTAGAAAAACAAAATAAAAATATAATTGCAGATGATGTTATCGCCACACCATGAAAGGGGAAACACAATAGTCAAAACAAACCTTTTTTTAAAAAACACCTTTTGACATTTTTGTGGGAGGTTTAGCCACAAAGGTGTGGTAACTGCCAATCTGTTGTAAACTGAAACTACAAGAGATTAATCCACAATGAAATTTATACAAGCAACCTCCAAAAAAAATGAATTCTAATACGGTTACTCAAGTTTAATAGAATTACAGCCTAAATTTGTTCTTACAAACTAATGGGAAATGACAAAACCCTCTCTTATTTGGAGCTTGTCTTAACAAGACTAGAGCTTTTTCGTTGAAGGAAACTTCAACTGCTTCAGAGAAGAAAGAGGGTCATAAAAAGGTAATTTACAATCATTGGAACAAATTTAGTGAAAATAATTTAAGTTACCGGAAAACTCACTCATGAAGTCACAATCCTTTCAATTTAAGATTCTTAAAAGCAGGATGCCGTGTAGCAACCTGGATCAATTATCCTCCTCATGCTATATGTTAAGCAAGTTATTAATGCTGTCTATACATACAGTAGTCCCAATTTTTAATCAAAGTAAAATGTTATGTTAAAACGTGATGTTATTCTGACCTCTATGTAACTGCAGAGCACTGCACACTACAAATGCAGACAACCCAATCTTGTAAAGTCAAAGAATTTTCTTCAGCAACACCACTCCAAAAGCTTCAACCTTTCCTGGCACACTTTATTTTATTCATTCATGGGATGTGGGCATCGCTGGCAAGGCCGGCATTTATTGCCCATCCCTAATTGCCCTTGAGAAGGTGGTGGTGAGCTGCCTATTATGGAGTATTTACTTACACTAAGGAGCATGGGTAAGAATACAGCACTTACACATCACACATTTTGTAGTGTTGCACCAATACTTCTGAATATGGGTACAACATGGTTGCAAGTACTATAACATAAGAATGCCATTCTCCAACTCTCTAACACCATATTCTATTTATCCCACAGATATTTGAGGTTTTCTCCTCTTTCAATGCCAGTCCAGGATTTCACAACCCATTTTGACAGTGCATATAGTTTCAGAAATTATATACTATGACTGATTAAACTCACGTTAAAGCTTGAACAGTTTCAGCACAAAATTAATTGTGAGCATAATTTCTGAAAAGTACAAAATATCTCCATCACACACACACACCCCCACACTCACTCCTGTAGTAGTGTTTGCCAGCTATTAACCAGCAATATATTTGCTCTGATCACATCAAAATTGTGATCAGAGCAAATATATTGCTGGTTAATCATGATGGTACAGCAAACTGAAGCATCAATGCATAGCACCATGAAGTGGTGGAAGGTATATTTGATCCCTCACTCCCTGGTGTCAGCTCCAATGTTATATGGAGGCACTGACTGCAAACCTGGCATTTTCGCCCCACAAAGAGAGAGAGGAATCGGAAGAGGAGTTATTTCCAGAATGTCTGTTGTGCAATCTGGGCAGCCAACCTTGGAGTGATATTATCAGAGTCCTGGAAGTACATCTTCTCCACAATGATATGGCCGAGGTAACAAGGGCATCAGACAAAAAATAGCATACATAAAAGCATATCGCCATGAATATGATTTTCCCTATAGCATAATGGTACCAATATGATAAACAGTGACAACAACATACATTGCAGACAGAATGGGCAAATCTGGCCATGTATCTAACAATCAATCACATCTACTGCCTCTGAATTTGTCCCAGCACAAAAAAGATCTGAGAGGTGGATTTAGCTTATAGTGGACTGAGCATTAAAAGAGGCAAGTTGCCACTGGAAACCAAATGTCAGATACAGGATGACTGTCCTTTAAATGTCAATTCAAGTAGGATTACGAGTTTAAACTATGGAAGATTAGGAATAGATTGGATGTTAGGCAGTTCTTCTCTTCCCAGAGAATTGAGAGCCTCTGGAATCCATTGCCAGCTGGTGTGGTGGGTGCTGACTCTGCCTTCAAGAGGGAGCTGGACCAGTTCCTGACTGGGGCAGAGATCGCATCATATAAAAGGTAAGTGTCTTTATAGATAACACATGGTCCATGTGATCTCCTGGACTGGTTTCGATCACCCGAGGGGGTCGGGGAGGAATTTTACAGAATATATTTTCCCTCAATAGTCCTGGGTTTCTTCTGTTTTTTGCCTCTTCCAGGAGATTACGTGGCCGCAGGAATGGGTATGAGGGAGATGAGGTTAGGTCCGGCCGTCAAGGTGCGGCACAGGCTTGATAGGCCAGCTGGTCTATTCCTGCCCGTCAATTTTCATGTGTGCATAGATGTGAATTCAAATTTACAATTACAGGTATTTTATAAAGCAGCAGGTGTTACATAACAGTCACACACTGAAAATTAACTCAAAGCACAAGTGAGTTGCATAGGTCATTTAATAACCTAATTAATATTATGTTTACACTTCAGTGTGTAAAATTCATCAATATTAATCAATTTATTTTTAAAAATTTGGTGAACTTTGGGTTCATTAAGATGGTAGATGTCAGTACCTGAAGAACAAATATTTTCTGCAATATCGGCATCAAGCTTCCCAGTTTAGCTTCTAGATCGGGTCAGATGTGGGATAAAGCTCCTTCTACTCCATCCAAAGGAACTGCTTTAATTCAAACTCAGAAGAACATGCCTATAGCACTAGTGTAGCATTTCTGATTCCATACCTTCCATTCTTGTTGATTCTCAGAATGAGTGCTCAAGTACTTGCAGTCACTTTTCTGCCATAGACTCGTGCCTATTTGGAATTGGATTATAAGAGCCTAAGCTCATTTCATAATGCTACTCTCTAGACATTAAGCCTGTAGAATGATAAAAAGTGTGGTACATTGTTCAATGTATTGTTCTAGAGTGAGAGGTTACTGGTTTAAACACCACGACTCCTCAGATAGTATGGTGCTGAATGGCAGTCACGTGCTTCTCCACTGGGAGATTTTTAAATAAAGGTAGTAAATTACCATGAATCACTCTCATACACATCCTGTCAGCTGCTTTGAGTCTGGCACCCACAGTGACCTGGCGAACAAAGTACCTGCTTCTGAACTAGGGGATGGTGCATGACATGGGCAAAGAGGAAAAAACAAGATAGTTTGCCGGCAAAGATGTATGCAGAAGCATAAGTACGACTAGCAACTGAAGAAAGTCACTAACTCATTACACCTTACAAAATAAAAATCTCCATGTACCTTAACTACAAGTCATAACAAAAGAGAAAGAGCGAACATTAGGCACAAACTCCCTCACTTTCTAACAGTGCCAGTTTAAGAGGGTAACTAGCAAATCTTGGTAGTAGTTACCTTTGCTCCTCTCAGCGTGTGGAAGTGAGCACTGGGCTCCATTACAAGTACATTATCCCCATTACCACAGCTACTGGCTCCCTCTGTAATATATCAATATTAGTAGCGAAATGTGACGCGGACTTATTTGCTGTTGTATATGTTCATCATAACTCTAAAGTGCTGTGCATTAGTAAGCAGTTTGTCAGGTGTTCAGAAGTTACATTAAGGGACAATGCACCCATTAGTTGTTTTTAACACAACACTTCTCCATCTCCTTTGATCTCAAAGTAGTCATTCCAAATCTAAACCTCAATACAAACTAAAATGCAAGTACAAAAAAAATCTAGTATCGCAATCAGAATTCTAAAGACATATCCACAGGCACCTTTCTCCTAAGCTTGTTACAACGGTGGTAATCACAATATAACCAGGGGATTATATGCAGCTTGTTTCTCTTTTACCCATGGTCGCTGGCAAACTTACTGTTTCATGTGTTTCCAACCCTCTGTTGGAAATGGTCAATGGTCTATGAGATGTTGACCCAGCAGAGATTCAGGGTTGACCTCTAACAAAATATGGCAAGGGACTATTAGGAAGTTTCCATACATCAATGAAAGGGCCCTAATCATGGAAGAATAAGCCTTATGGCTTCCCACCACCCCACTTCTCCTGTTGGGATGTGCCTCTATTTGGTAACTGCACACGCGGGCATGATGGATAATGGATTATGTGAGGAACTGTAGGTGTACACCAGCAACCCATAACTCCACTGTGCAAGATTCCTTAAAGTGGCCCTTGACTTTCTCACAACCCATCGTTTCAATCCCCACCCTCCTAATCTCTCCTTTTCTGGGTGGTCATCTGTTTTTCTTTACACCTATTTTTGAAACACCTTGGGATGTTTCTTTACATTAAAAGGCGCTATAAAAATGCAAGTTGTTGATGATGGTGAGCAAAATAAATTAGGACTCTGGCCCTCTCCAAATGACTCTGGGATACAAGATTCCAACCGGTTTTCACCACCTCCCAGTCTCAAACATTCTCATCCCACTAAGTGGGGCTGACCAACTCCTTTCTAAACTGCCCTTTACAGTCCTGTTGATCCCTATTGTTGGGGTAAATCCTTATTCTTTTTAATAACATTCAAAACGAATATAGATACGCTTTTATAATTATCTTGCCCATTTTTACTTCATTAGGTTATCAAATTTTACAATTGCACTTCCAGAATTGAACAGACTGCTCAGAAGCAAGCAGACACCCAACATTCCACCAATTAGTTTGGAATTGTTCAACAGAATTCTACCATCATGGCCTGCTACAAAATGTTCCACTCAAGCTATTATATTAAATGCAGATGTGTGACTCAGGAGTGGTGGCTTACTGAGAGATTCTTTGATTATCCTACAAATATAGATAGAAGCAAAAGGTTATCACTGAAAAATGACTGTTCTGGTAGCAAGCCTAATACAAGGGCAACTAACACATTTAGCACCAGCCAGGATACAAGACGAGGGCTGTAATACAAATCAGCAGCAGCCGAGAAAATCCACTGATCACCCACAAAAACAACACATTGTATTTTATATATTTATAATTGTAGGACATTTTGCAAACAGACTATAAAAAGAATTAGGGGGGTGGTTGCAATATGTACAGAAATCACTAAAAACTAGTGGACAGGTACAAAAATAATAAAAAAAGCTAATGGAACGTTAGCCTTTATCTCAAAGGGGCGGGAATACAATGGGGTGGAAGTTATGCTACAGCTGTTCAAAGCTCTGGTTAGACCACATCTGGAGTATTGCGTTCAGTTCTGGGCACTGCATCTCAGGAAGGATATATTGGCATTGGAGGGGTTGCAGTGCAGATTCACCAGAATGATACCAGGGTTAAATTAAGAGGACAGATTGCATAGACTAGGCTTGTATTCCCTTGAGTACAGAAGATTATGATGTGATGTAATTGCGGTGTTTAAGATGACTAAAGGATTTGATGGGGTAGCTAGAGAGAAACTATTTCCTTTGGCGGGAAAGTCTAGAATAAGGGGGCATAACCTTAAAATTAGAGCGAGGCCGTTCAGGGTTGGTGTCAGAAAGCAATTCTTCACACAAAGGGCAGTGGAAATCTGGAACACTCTTCCCCAAAAAGCTGTTGAGGCTGGGGGTCAGCTGAAAATTTCAAAACGGAGATTGATAGATTTTTGTTAGGCGAGGGTATTAAGGGATATGGAACCAAGGCGGGTAAATGCAGTTGAGATACAAATCAGCTACGATCTAATTGAATGGCGGAACTGGCTCGAGGGGCTGCATGGCCTCCGCCTGTTCCTATGTTCATAGAATCCAATTTGTTACAATCCCCTGTTCTTTCCCCACAGCCCTGTAAATTATTCCTTTAAGTATTTATCCAATTCCCTTTTGAAAATTACTATTGAATCTGCTTCCACCATCCTTTCAGGCAGTGCATTCCAGGTCATAACAACTCGCAGCGTCAAAAAAATTCTCATTTCCCACCTGGTTCTTTTGCCAATTACCATAAATCTGTGTCCTCTGGTTACCGACCCTCCTGCCAGTTTCTCCCGATCTACTCTATCAAAACCCCTCATAATTTTGAGCACCTCTATTAAATCTCCCCTTAACCTTCTCTGTTCTAAGGACAACAATCCCAGCTTGTCCAGTCTCTCCAGATAACTGAAATCCCTCATCCCTGGTACCATTCTGGTAAATCTCCTCTGCACCCTCTCCCAGGCCATATTCATGGTCCAGCAGATCATGCTCCCATGGTTACCAGAACATTGTTGATAAACCAATCCAGTGAGAATCTGAGCCTGTGAGCGCCTCCCCACAGTAGCACAGCTGAGAAAAAGAGATATGGGAAATTGAAGGCCAAAAGCCCATGTGCCAGCACACTGCACATTGACACTGCCAAGATATTTGTGCCAAGGTTTTTGCAATATCAATGACAAAAGCACTGAATAGTATGATAATAAATCATTCAGTCCAGGCCAGGGATGAGCAAGATTGAAGTGATTTTAAAAAAATAAATTACACTCCAGAGAACTGATGTGACCCTGCTTCCTGTCAGATCAGGGTCAGCTCGGCTCAGTGACAGCACACTCACGGAGTCAGAAGGCTGTGGGTTCACGTCCTATTCCAGGCCTTGAGCACGTAATCTAAGATGACACTTCAGTACAGCACTGAGTGAAATGTTGCACTGTTGGAGGTGCCATCTTTCCGATAAGACGTAAAACTGAAGCCCCTACTGCCTGTTTAGGTGGATGTAAAACATCCCGTAGCACTATTCAAAGAGGAATGGAGTTCTCCTTGGATCCTGGTCAAAATTTATCTCTCAAACACTACCAAAAAGCGATCATTTATCTCATTAGGGGACCTGTATGGCAAATTGGCTGTCATGTGTGCCACATAATGACAGTAACTACATTTCTAAAATAATTCATTGGCTGTGAAGCACTTTGGGACATTCTGAGGATATGAAACGTTCTATACAAATGCAAGTTCTTTATTTCTGACCAGCGGGTGTCTATACTACAGCCCATGAGCCACTTGTGACCTGCAAGCCATGGCAACCTGGCAGCTTAGTTCTATTTGTGTTTATAGTTTTTACCTGCTTGTTTGAATTTTGAGAGCCTGGGGGGTTTGCAAAAGGCAATTAACACTGTTGTCTCACTGGCAGATTGATCCTGAATCAGGGTGCCAAGGTCTATTAGTATTCATGACTTGAGATGTATGCAAATCCTGGTATCTAACCATGATGCTCACATTAACGAGAAGCTGAGACACTACTGAGCTAGACTGACTAACATGATAGTGAGCCTCTCAAATGTCAGTGTACTACATTATGCGTGTGAAACACAATCAGGCTCTCACTCACTGTGGAAAAACACTCAACCTACTTATGTCCTAAATGGCATCCCCTGGCACTGTGGCAGGAATGCTATCTTCATTTAAATTTGGTCAATTGCTATCTTGGCTGAGGTAAGCTAACCCAGTAGAAACCAGGGAGCTTTTCGAAATTAAAAAAAAATAGAAACTAGGGATCAAACCTGGAACCACATCAGGTCGTCTTGGGGTATTGGGGAGCCAGTTGTGTATTTTTTAAAAACAGAATAAAAGAAAATTGACAAAGAACACTGGTCCTTTAAATTTCCATTTAACAGCTTCAGAGTGCATTACACCTCTTACATACAGCTTTCTAAAATTCACTCTCGCCTGAGCACTCTCTTATAGTGAACAGCTACACAGCAGCCATCAAGGAACCCCAACTTTACAACCAATGTCAAACAAGGAAATCAGTCCAAAAAGTGTGGAAATAGTCATAGCTCAGTGCTAACCGAGAGTTGCGATTTAGAGCTCCAAATAGCACCAGTGTTCCACTCTTCTAATCTGAAAGCACAGGAAAATCTTAGCCCACACCATTTTCAAGATCTAAATTGTAGCTTTTGATCAGCATGGAAACATAAAAACTAGATATGCAAGTTCTTATATCTGGCACATTTAACAAAACAGTATCACATTACATTTAGAATCATCCACTGCTTCACAACATACTGTATTGACAGCAAATAGATGGAACCTAATGTCTTAACTTCCCCTCAATAGTACCAAAAAAAAATATTTCATGACTAATAATATAATCAGGGTCATACATCTTAATAACAGCAACTTAAACTCAGTTCACCTACTGTACCTTAGACCAACTCAGAACTTTCATGCTTAAATATATACATTAGAAAAAGTGACCAAACTTATTTTTAAAAAAGTAACCTATATTCAATTTTAAACCACTTTACTCAATCTCTAGCACCATGACTAGGTGAGCTTTTACACACAGTTCCTTCCTACACCATTTTGTATGAAGTGATGATGTGTCACATCCACAGAAAGAAAGCTGACAGCCCTCTCTCCACACTAAAACTTACTCTACAATTAAGAGTTGGGGGGGGGGGGAAAGGGGGGAGAGAAAAGGGAGCAACCTTAATCAAGATAAAGAAATTGTAAACAATTTTACAACACCAAGTTATAGTCCAGCAATTTTATTTTAAATTCACAAGCTTTCGGAGGCTTCCTCCTTCCTCAGGTGAACGTTTGTTGGAAAAACGTTCACCTGAGGAAGGAGGAAGCCTCCGAAAGCTTGTGAATTTAAAATAAAATTGCTGGACTATAACTTGGTGTTGTAAAATTGTTTACAATTGTCAACCCCAGTCCATCACCGGCATCTCCACATCATAGAACAGAAAACGTTGGGACCACGTCAGCAGCTGTAAAACAAGTTCATTAGAATGGGCTCTGACAAAGGGTCTACACCCAGAACTTTCACTCTTAAGACTGGCTAATGAGGGAATTATTCTCCTTATTCACACCATTTCAGTCATTTTTTTTTTCAGCGCTGGAAAATGTTACCTGAGGAAATAAGTGTTATATATATATATATATATAAAAAAAACACACAAACTTATTTAACCCAACCCTCAAAACAAGGCTGGCTTTACAGGTAACTGCTGGTCAGGAGTCGAGAGCCCGGGTTCTGTTCCAGATTTTCAGTCAGCAGCAAAAGTTCACTTTAAAGCAGCATTTAACCCCACAGCAAGTCCTACCTTCATCAAAGCAACTGGGGGGGGGGAAAAATAATAATAATTAATTTTAAACCCCGTTTGCAATGCAGAAGCAGTGGGTAGGAGGAGGGGAATGTTTAAGGAACAGCCTTTGTACCGAGTGCGGCCTAGCGGAGGCCCAGGGACCCGACTTTATTTTCCCTCAGCTCGGATCCTGACTGAAAGCGCAGTTTGATTTTCTTACCATCTTCGCGTCGTCTGGAGGCCTGTGGCGTTGCGTGAGTTTATTTATTTTTATTCCCCCACTCCCCTCCTCCTTCAACAATAACGAAAAGAAAGAAAGACAAACGGGACTTTAGGCCGCCGTGGGTGCTGTTGTTTTTTTCCCCCCCCTGTCCGCCTTCGCCCACCCCGCTCCGCTCCGCTCCGCTCTCGGTTGACGGGTGTGCGGCCGAGCCGAGCGCCGAGAGCCGAACGAATCTGCAGCTTTCCGAGCGGCGGCCACGTCTCCAAACCGGAAGCGCAAGCCCTCGCCGGGTCAAAGGTCGCAGCCACATTCCCCCCCCCCCAAGTCATTGCACACTGAGCATTTGGGGGGGTAGAGTCAGCAGCCTCTCAATTACTTCGAATTAGACTGACATAAACTTTTTTTTTTGCAATAAATAAATATGCCATTTTTATTGCTGGCTAAAACAAATGTTGGAAAATCTGAAATTTTTTTTTTTTTTTAAATGCACACTGACAGTCAAAAGCATTGAAAATTTGCAATAAAGAACAGAGTATGTCAATCTGAATCTGAAAGTGAAAGGTTAACTTTTCCAGTGCGACCTGAGTTCTGATGCACCCAAAATGTTAACCATCCTGCTGAGAGGTGCATAGCTCATCTGACTTGGGTGGTCATCTTTGGGTATGATATTCCCATTGGTTTAAAAGGAATTACGTGGAAATTACAAAAAAACAGAAACAGGCCATTTGGCCCAACCAGTCCGTGTTGATGTTTATCCTTGCACAAGCAGTAGTCCTGATCCCATGTGTCCGCCCTGTTCCCATATTCCTTTATTCCCTTTCCTTCGACCACCTATCCAAGCTATTCTTAAATATTGACATGGTCTCTGCTTCAATCACTAACTCCAGTAGTGCATTCCACAGCCTCACAGCCCTGAGTGAAAACGTTTCTACTGCTCTCTGTCCTAAATGTCACATCATCTTGTATCAAAGTCCCTTCACTCCAGACCCTTCAATCACTGGAAAAAGTCTGTTTCCATCTACTCTGTCCTATCCCTTCTTAATTTTAAGCACCTTTATGATCTCACCCCCTAATTTCTATTCTAAGAAAAAAAACGATGTCCCCTCTCTATTGCCTCAGCATCCTTTCTACGATGTGGAGCGCAAAACTGCACACAGTACCCCGACTGCGGTCTTACAAAGGTTTCATATAGACTCATCATTACATATTCTATACTCTTGCCATAAAATTCAGTAATCCATTCGCTTTTTGTTATGACCTTATCCACTTGAAGTGCTGCTTTTAAAGTCTTGTGAACCTGAACCCCAAATCCCTCTGCTTTTTCACATCACTCAGTTTTCCCCCATTCAAAGTATAATTTTTTTAACCAAAAGGGTAACCTGGCTTCCCTAGGGATTAGCTGCTAAATATACTGGCCAGTGTTGAATTGAGCTACACTAAGATAGAGAGGGAACTTGCACTGATACAGCACCTTTCCCATCCTCAGGACATCCCCAAAGTTCTTCACGGTTAATTAAATACTTTTGAAGTGTCGTCGCAATTGTTATACGGGCAAACATTGCAACCAATTTGTGCACAGCAAGATCCCACAAACAGTAATCTGAATAGTAGCTAATCTGATTTTGGTGTTGTGTGAGGGAGATCACACATGAAACTGGCATAACTCACTGCTATTCTTTGAATAGGATCTTTTACATTTACCTGAACAAGCAGACAGTTTGGTTTGACATTTCATCCGAAAGACAGCACCTCTGACAATGCGTGACTCTCCCAGTATTGTACTGAAGTTTCAGCCCAGATTACACACAGAAGTCCTTAGTGGGACTTGAATACATGGCTTTGACTCAAAACTAAAAGTGATTCCACAGAGCCAAAATGAAAGCAGGAGATACAAAAGAATGAGTAGAGAGGAGAAGTAGATTTGGTCGAAGATGGACTATGGTGCTCAGAGGGCATGGGTGTAGAAAAATTTTTAAAAATGAGTTTTTATATACTTTATATACATGTTGTGGGCTTTGTGATGTTTAATTTGTAGATAGGTTCTAGTGTCCTTGGTCTTCTCTCATGGTCTATGGAGCAGTTTTGTGCATGAGAATCTGTTAGCACTCATGCTTTAGATGTAGCATTTTATTTCCAGTTTTCTCCCTTCCTCTGTTGGAGGCACTGGCATACAGAGGGGCACACTTCCACAGGTGCCAGCCATCCTCAAGTCACTAGTCTTGATGTGCAAGCCTAGACAGTGAGTGTCATCGGACAATTCAACCATAAGGACAGAGTGGATCTGTCCTCCCCTGATGTCCACATTCATGCATTTTCCAGCAGAGTTCACTGGATAGTGATCAGAAGTGGGAACTCTGATTGATAGTTCCTCTCCATAGCTCAGGAGCACTGTGTCTAATTTCACCAACCCCACTGCCACCCAGGCTGGGATTTTAAAAATATTTGATCTTGGAATGTGGGTGACGCTGGCAGGGTCGCATTTATTGCCCATCCCTAGTTGCCCTGAGATGATGGTGGCGGGCCTTCTCCTTGAACCACTGCAGTCCTTTTGCTGATGGCATTCCCACAATGATGTTCGGTAAGAATTCCAGGATTCTGACCCTGTGACGATTAAGGAATGGCAATACGTGGATGTTGTGTGCGTTGGAGGGGGATCTTGGAGGTGATGGTGTTCGCAAAACATTGCTGCTCTTGTCCTTTTTGGTGGTTGAGGTCGCAGGGGAGGGAGGTATTGTTGGAGTAGCTTTGGTGAGTTGCTGCAGTACATTCTGTCGGTCGTATATATTGTAACCACGGTGCGCCGGTGGTGGAAATTGATCCCAATTTCCAGGTGGCAGGAGCACTGATCAATTAAATGGTCTCTGTCCTGGATGGTGTTGGGCTGGCACTGCATAGGTCAGAGATCAAATCTGGACCGTCCTGGTCTGCTTGGCTCATGGCCACAACCAAGTGGTACACTGGGGGAGCTATTACTGTACTATTTTATATTCTATTTCACTTCTTTGCCCTCTGAGGCAGTTTCCCGATGCCAGTCATCTTCTTCCAACTGAACAGATAGATCATGGGCTGTGTCCCAGGCTCTATAGCCAGGAAGTGTACAAGAACAGCCAGAGATGACTTCCTCTCTGATCTTTCCAGGGTCCTCATGGGGAAGCATCTGGCCTCTACTTGGCCCCTCACCATTATTTCATGATATGACTGACAGGTTCCTACTTGTGATTGCCCACATGGTGAGTTGCAGATTACACAGTACATTGCTAATAGATACATTGAAGATTTTATGTCGTTCTAAACATTTTCATGGTTATTTACATCGGAATACATAGATGCATAAGACATGTTGGATCATCCATAGAAACATCCTCAGAGACTAGTTGCTTCCCAAATATCATCCACACCTAGTGCCCCATAAGTCTCATGACCCAACCGAACTACTCAGCCAAAATCCTCCCCACACCACCAACGAATGACCAATATGTAGCTATAACAATGTTCATATCTATTTAGAATCTGCAATTTAAGAAATAGTCATGTAAAATGTAACCTGCAGTGTGATATGTAACTAATCTGCAATGTACCATAACTCAAGATAGTGTGTAAACCTTGCTGAATTCAATTAAAAAAGAAATACATTTATGTACTATGCCTATCAGAAATCTCTAAAAGTGTTTCACGCTGATTGAAAAAAGGTTAGACAGCCCTTTGTGTCTGTGTTAATTCTTTGTTAGATCAATCCAAAACTAAACCCACTGCCCTGCTGTCTCCCCACAACCTGCACCTTCCTCTGCTTCAGATGTTTATCTACTCTTCCTTTAAAAGATGCTATAATATCTGCCTCAACCACTTCATGTGAATTACTTTAACGTGATGTGACTGTTCTTATGTTAAATAAAAGTGGTTGCCATCTTTCACACAGTAAGATCCCACAAACAGCAATGAGATGAAAAAACAATGAATTTGTTTTCAGTGGTCGGCCAAGATACCAAGAAAATTCCCAATTCTTCTAATAGTAAACGGTGTCCATCTGAACCACTGGAACATGGAGATGAAAATTTGATTTAACTTCTTATCTAAACACTGTGCTACTGGTTCAGTAATATCCACCTTGATTACTAGCTAAAGTCCTGAAGTGGGTTTGCACCCATAATCTTCTAACTCAAAGGTTAGAATGCAATTGAAGTCAACTGATATTCTTTATCTTGTATGTTTTGTATCAAACAGGACAAAGCAGCCTGCCTGATTGGCACCCCATCCACCACCGTAAACATTCACTCCCTTCACCATCGGCGCACTGTGGCTGCAGTGTGTACCATCCACAGGATGCACTGCAGCACCTCCCAAACCCGCGACCTCTACCACCTGGAAGGACAAGAGCAGCAGGCACATGGGAACAACACCACCTGCACACCATCCCGACTTGGAAATATATCGCCGTTCCTTCATCGTCGCTGGGTCAAAATCCTGGAACTCCCTTCCTAACAGCACTGTGGGAGAACCTTCACCACACGGATTGCAGCGGTTCAAGAAGGCGGCTCACCACCGCCTTCTCGAGGGCAACTAGGGATGGGCAATAAATGCCGGCCTCGCCAGCGACGCCCACGTCCCATGAACGAATAAAAAAAAAAACCCAGAATACATGAAGGGTTTATGCCGAAGTTGCCCCTGAATTCCCTGGTTCCACCTGCGCTTTCACCAACGGACAATTTTTCACCCTCACAACATTTTTCCAAAGTTGGAAAGTCTGCTTTCGTAAGAGACAGAGAGTCCAAAGCACCATGAGGTCAGAGTCACTGAAAACACACGAAAAAAAAAACCACAATTAAAAGTGGCCTATAATGGTTGCAACCAGAAACAACAGTCAGTGCAGCCCAAGACTACAACTCCCACCATCCTTCAGTACCACCAAGCATGCGCAGTACTTCGTTTCCGACGTCCTAAATATTGCTTCCGGCCGGGTGACCTTGGTTGAGTTGTTGGACATGGCGGCCGTTGTCAGGCTGAGTGTGATGTGCGGGCGTGGTTTTAAACGTGAGTGATTGTCTCTTCCGCCTCCGGAGGGGAAATGTTTGATCGATTTTGCATTTAATGTCCGCCCGGTGTTGTTTGCCGGTGGGAGACGATTCCCTGAGAGATTGTCATAAATCCCCTCCACAGTGTAGGATAAAGTCAAGTGCATTTCTGGGCATCCCCTCCGTCCTAGGCCAGGTTGCCGTGGTAACGGGCACCCTGCTCCCCTCCATCACTGACGCAGTCCAAATGCATAATGGCAGCTAAGATTTCATTTATGCTTGTCTCAATTACTAGTTGATCTCCTGGGGTGCTGCACACAGGAGATTGACTAGAAATTGAGACAAATATGCACAAAATCAGTGGGCAGCATTCTCGCCTCTGAGTCGGAGGGTTGTGGGTTTCGAGCCCCACTCCAGAGACTTGAGCACATAATCCAGGCTGACACTTCGGAGCAGCGCTGAGGGAGTGCTGCACAGTCGGAGGTGCCGTCTTTGGGGCGAGATGTTAAATCAGGGCCCCCGTCTGCCCTCTCGGGTAGATGTAAAAGATCCCACGGCACAATTCGAAGAAGAGCAATGGAGTTCCCCCTGGTGTCCTGGCCAATATTTATCCCTCAACCAACGTCACTAAAGCAGATTATTTGGTCACTATCCCATTGCTTTTTGTGGTACCTTGAGGTGTGCAAATTGGCTGTCGAGTTTCTTATATTACAACAGTGACTACACTTTAAAAGTATTTAATTGGCTGTAAATTGCTTTGGGACATGAAAGGCACTATGTAAGTGCAGGTTTCTTTCACAGGGAGTGAAGATCAAGTGCAGTCTTCAGGTGAAGCAGGGTTAGAGGGTGGGGGATAATTAAACTAATATACACTTCTTATTTTTGTGTTTAAATTTATAATGGAAACTGCCTATGTAAATATCATGCTGTAATTATACCCTCCTGCCAGTGGGGGTGCTGAGGGTGTATTTGCAGTGTGATAAGTTTACATAGGTAGTTTCCTTCATAAATGTGGACATGGGAATTTTATACAGGAAAAAAGTTCTCAGGAAGTATGTTTAGATTTTATGTCAGATATTTTTGGTATTCTTGACCTTGCATGTGCCACATGAAGGGTGGATTTGTGCTAGAGATTAAAGAAAGACTTGCAATTATATAACAACTTATTGTGTCTCCCAGAAACATGTTTTGCATGTGAATGTCTTACTTAGAAGTGCTGTTTCTGTTTCGTAGGCAAACGTGAGAGCTAATTTGTGTATAGAAGGACTCCTCAAATATTAGTGAGACAGGTGACCGGTTTATCTGTGTTTTTGTCGGTGCCAGTTGAGGAAGGGGTGTTGGCCAAGGTCGCAGCAGAACGCCTACTTTTCTTCCAGTATTGCTATGGGATCTTTAAGATCCATTGGAAAAGACAGACAGGACCTTGATTTAATGACTCATCTAAAACACAGCACTTCCCAAAATAATATTGTGGAGCTTTGTTTCGTAACACTTGGGATGAAGGGACATTTATGCAGAGTCTTGTCAAGAGATTAAATGGATTAAGTAGAGTCCATGATTGAATAGATTGTACCTTGTGAAGGAATGAGCTGGATGACTATTTCGTGCTTTCTTGCATTTTTGTCTGGAGCAGTTATGGCCCATGCAGAATGCTCTCTGTTTGCTAATGTGATGTTATCTTGTTTTTTTACCACCTTTATCTGGTCAAGAGTCCTTATTTATGCATGCTAACTTGCTGCCTAGTGTCACTGGCATCCTGCACTGGTTTGAGGCGAGTATGAGGTTCTCACAATGACATTATCCAAAGGCATGGAGGTCATCTTCCATTTGTGTGCACACAGTATCCAGCCCTTTCTCTCCACCGCCATCCTCAACTTCACATCCATCTGTACCAACTGACTATTTGCTCAACATTGTGTTGTGGATGCCTCAGAACTTTCTCTAACTTGACATCGGCAAGACCAAAGCCATCCTGTTCACCACTAAAAACTCAGCACCGTGGCCCCAATTACATCCCCCTCCTTCGCTCACTGGTGCACAGCCTTGGAGATCTATCTGACCCTAAGCTGAACTTCAAATCCTTATTTTGACCTTCACTGCTAAAACCCTTATCCACACCTTTGTCACCTCCAGGCTAGACTTCATTACCTCCCAGCTCCATTTCTTTCCTCACTGACCCTCCAAGCTCCTCCCTGCATAAATTCAAACTCATCCAAAAGTCCACTGCTCACATCCTATCCTGCAGTAGGTCCCACTCACTTATTACCTCTGTCCTCCCCACTGTATTAAATTTAAGATTATGTTCCCCATTTATAAATCCCTCCACAGCCTTGTGCCATCCCTCCCATTGTATCCGCTTCAATCCTCTGTGGCGGTACATGCCCTCCACTCTTTCACCCCAGGCCTCTTGTGCATATCCCCTCTTCCTGCTTTACCTTCTGTGGAAGAGCCTTCTCTACACGCTGAAACTCTCTTACTAAAACCCATCACCTTGCTGCTTCTCTCTGCACTTTCAAAAGCCTTCTCAAAATCTATCTCTTCCACCACGCTTTCTGTCACTTCCCTAACTCTTCTACTGCTCGATGGGAGTACATTTTTTCTTGCCTGTGAAGTGCCTTAAGATATTTACTTTATTAAAGGCACTACTTAAATGCAAGTTGTTGTTGCCAGCTGTCCAGGTTCAAAGTCTGTCTAGTCCAGAGTCCAGATATGCAGCTGGTTTTGTCTGGATTTAAACAATGTGCCTTGCATTTATTTTACATGTTGCATTTTTCTGGGAGTTCAGAGCTTGACATGTGATTTGTAACAGAATAACCTATTCAGGAGGTGCTGCCTTTCATACATTTGATGTGTGAAAAAGACCATGGGTTTTTGGAGGGCAAGGTTGGGCAGTAGCAGCTTCCAGTATGGGCGTTTGTTGCTTTGATTTCTTCTCCTCACTCTTTAGGATTGGAGCTTAGATCATGAACCTCTCAACAAAAGACACAACTTGCATTAATATATATAGAGCCTTTAACATAGAAAATGTCGCAAGGAGCTTTACATAGGGAAGGGATGAGAAAAACAGTTGACAAAAGGAATAAAGGTGTAGCCATAGAGCCTTGTTAGAGAGATTTAGGAGAACTGACTGAAAGCTTGATCGCAAAGCTGGGGGGAGAGAGAGAGATTTGTATATAAATATTATATTCAGGGAGCTTGTCCACCAATGGGGCTGCACAAAAGGTCACAGTCGTACACTGTGGACTCCCTCTGTGCCTCCAAACCTTCCCACCAGCGCTGAGATTGGGCTCAGCTGTGATTTCCTCCTCCCTCCCTCAGAGGACGTGAGCTTTTAACGCTCACATATGAAGCATGGCCACTTGGGTGAGGGCTGCCAGTTCTTTTGGGATTCTATTCCCCAAATTCGTGACTACCCTTAGAAGAAGATTGAAGAAAGTTTTTACGTAGAGCCTGCTCCTGGGCCACTTTTGTAGCCCTCCCCCCACTCGTCCGAAACCTAAATCCTGGTCGATTTCTCTTACCTAGCCCTGTGACTTTTGCTGAATGCAGGCAGCAATACTGATTGAATTAAAAGTGTCAAGTCTCCGTGAAAGTATTTCCTAAGATGTTTGTACAAGCAGCAACTGCATCTCATCACTGGCAAATGATATCACTTGTGATAAAACGGTCATGTGGCTTATTTACTTAGCTATTTTTGCTCCAGTGTAGATAGAGAGAAACTGTAACCTCTGGTTGGTGAGTCTAGAACAAAGGGGCATAACCTTAAAATTAGAGCTAGGTTGTTCAAGGGTGATGCCAGGAAGCACTTCTTCACACAACGGGTACTGGAAATGTGGAACTACCTTCCTCAAAAAGCTGTTGAGGCTGGGGGTCAATTGAAAATTTAAAACTGAGATTGCTGGGTTTTTGTTAATCAAGGGTATTACGGAACAAATGCGGGTAGATGGAGTTAAGATGCAGATCAGCCATGATCTAATTGAATGGTGGAACAGGCTCAAGGGGCTGAATGGCCTCCTCCTATTCCTGTGTTCCACAAACAAAAGTTTGCCAAACACTTTTTAAAAAAAAACATTTTATTATAATCCCATCTACAGGGAAACAATAACTGGGTAAGTAAATTTTGAAAGTGTCTTATATTTTTCAGCTGCTGTTGAGAAAGTTTAAGTTTAATGCCTGCTTCTCCCTGCTTCTCCCTAGCACCGTTCTTCAGTAAATCATTGGTGGCCAGGCCTCTTGTTGCTTCCAGAAAGACCCAGCAGCCCCGAGTGCTTCTGGCATCGCAGATTCACATGTCTCCCAGCCATTCAGGTAAGTGTTGTTGTACCTGCGGGTTCTGTCATACTAGGCACGTCCAAGCTTTTTGTCTTTCTGGTGCGTTTAATGGAGAGTACTGTGGAGCATGGTGGACCTTGGGTAAAGTTTAAATCAATGTTCCCGTTAATTAGAATCTTTTGCAAACTGCGGACACTGACAGATCTTGGTGTTCTACTTTAGAATTTACACACCAATGAGGCAGCAGCACTGAGAACAGCTCTTTCCAAACCTCCCGGAGTCCTGGAGTGGGGATTGCATCCGTAGCATTTTTCTTTTATTTGCGATTCTGGGCACTGCACCTCAGGAAGGATGTATTGGCCTTGGAGGGAGTGCAGCGCAGAATGAAACTGGGCTAAAAGGCTTAAATTAAGAGGTTAGGTTGCATTGTCTAAACTTGTATTCCTTTGAGAAGATTAAGGGTTGATGTAATTGAGGTGTTTAAGATGATCAAAGGAGTTGATGGGGTGGATCGAGAGAAACTATTTCCTCTGATGGAGGAATTCAGAACAAGAGGGCATAACCTTAAAATTAGAGCTAGGCTGTTCAGGGGTGATGTCAGGAATCACTTCATCACACAAAGGGTTGTGGAAATCTGGAACTCTCTTCCCCTCCCAAAAAGCTGTTGAGGCTGGGGGCCAATTGAAAATTTCAAAACTGAGATTGATAGAGTTTTGTTAGGCAATTCTGGAAATCTGAAACAAAAACGTAGCATTGGAAACCCACAGCAGGTCAGTCAGCACCTCTGGAGAGAACGGACAACTTTGTTACAGGAGCGGAACCGCCTTCAGAGCTCAGCATTCTTTAGAAGGGTCCGCACCTGGAACATAAGCTTGTCTCAAAAGCAAAATACTGCAGATGCTGGAAATCTGAAATAAAAACAGAAAATGCTGGAGAAGCTCAGCAAATCAGGCAGCATCCGTGGAGAAAGAAACAGAATTAACGTTTCAGGTCAAAGACCTTACATCAAAACTGGAACTTGTATTCCCTTTTGGCGTCCAGTTCAGACAAAAGGTCTTCGACCTGAAACGTTAACTCTGTTTCTTTCTCCACAGAGGCTGCCTGACTTGCCGAGCTTCTCCAGCATTTTCTGTTTTTATTTCATGTAAACTTGTCTGTTTTCCCCACAGATGTTTTCCTCCTTTTTTTGTTTCTTGAACTACACCTCTCTGATTCAAATTGTAGAGAAAGCAAATACACGGCATGTCATCACAAAATAATATGCAGCTAGGCATTACTCCCAACGGTTTGTTCTTTTATTTATCGTCTGCTCTGTGCACACAGTAGGATTCACTGCTTAGATCAGCTGTGCTTCCATGCAGATTCACATCTCGAGTCACTTCAGAGGAATGTGTTACAGCATTTTGTTGTAAACACTAGGTGGCAGTAAAGGCACTGAATATGCTGGTTTACAACAGTGACTTGCATTGATATAGTTCAACATGGGAGAGATGTCTCAGCACCTTACATCGTAAATAAAGGGGAAAAAAAACTGGACACCAAAAGGGAGACAAGGACAGATAGAGGGAAATAACAGATGGGGCCAAAAATGTGGGAGAAGAGAAACATTTTGAGAAGACTTTTCAATGCTGAGAAGGGTGGCGAGATTTAAGGAGAGAGTTCCAGAGGTCGAGGACACATTGGCTGGTAAGCTGATAACAGATGATGCAAGTTTGCTGACTACTTTCCTGCTATTAATGATGTGTCCCTATTTCAATTAACCTGGAAGCATTCAACCTGGTGTTTATTTTAGTGCTGTTACTTTCTACAGTAACTATTTTGCAGCTCTGTCTCCTCAGGCCATGCAGCTGTTGTAACTGAAATGGAAAGTGGGCAGCCTGGTTGCTCCCTGACCTCTGTGGATCTAGCCCTTAAGCAGGCTGCTGTGAAATGTGAAAGAGTGGCCCGGTGGTCAATGCCTTTCCTCCCTTGCCCTCGCATGCCTGGCTTCTGCTCAATGTCTACTGCAGTAGTATAGCTAAAATAGTCAATTCAGCAGGAATAGGGAATGGAATCTGTGATCCAATGTGCTACACTCCTGTGCTGCCTATCATTGGTCTATTAATCTGTCCTAAAACTGGGAAATGATAGAGGTTAAAACCTATATATATCAGAACTGCATCTTTCTGCAACCTTACTCTTGCTATTACAGATCTACTCTTTTAAATGCTTTCCAAAGGCTTCAGACTTGATTCCTGATCTGTGCTGGGTTAGCAGTTGTGGCACTGTAATTGGCATCATAGCACCTCTGGGCTAGGGAGGGGGGAAAATCAGCGAATGTTCCTGATCGTTATCCATTGACCCCCCCCCCCCCCTACTGGAAAGGGCAGATGTGTGGATATCCAGTGAGGACACCAGCAGGCTTGGCTATGGCAACCCCCACAGTTCAATTGCCTTTTGACACTCAGTGTCTTGGATTACATGGAGAGTGACTGGTGCCTGTGAACCTGCACCCCAGCCAGGAGAGGAGGAGAACAAGGAAGGAAATTAGCAAAAAAAAATCAATGATTTAAAAGCAAAATGCATTAATATACCCCAACATGAAATGACGGGATGTTGGTTTGTGCTCACGATTCCTAACCAGGTGAGTGCCTGATCTCAACTATGCCTCTGTGCGTAGTTGCTAAACAGAGGCTAGATGCTTCCTCGTAGGGAAGAGGGGCGATTCAGGCAATCAGTTGCCTTGGACCAGTTAAACACCTCCCACTTGACGTCTACAGAGCAACATGACTGGAAGACTGAGAGCTGTTTCCCAACCCATCCTCTTCAGTCATCATCCTTGCTTCAGGTTTTTTCTTCCTCGGGAGGCTTCCTTTTGGTTTCTTCCTCTTGCCTTTGATTAATTTCCTGTGCCTGTTGCTAGGTTGCAGCACAGTTCTGTGTCCAGTGTCAGAAATCAAGAGCGCATTATTATCAGCAGAGCTGTCCTCGCAATAAGTAAGTAAAAGTCCTAAGTTCTATTATTTCTTTTGCACGACGGACCCTAGGATTCCTCCATCTTCTAATACGCTGCTCTCCTCCCGATGAAATAGGGAAAGGAGCTTAGAATATCCGTCAACCAGATACATGGCAGGGCAGGTTTGCTAAAGGCCTCAGATGTGAGGGTAGGTTGGCATTGTTTCTTATGGACTATAATGTGTGCCACTGGTCCAGTCTTGTATTTGGTATGACATCAATTCGTGCTAATTTTGTGTGTGGTGTATGTAAATTTTTCTAGCGCCAGATAAGTGGAGAATGTCCTTCTAAGGTGTGAGTTATTGAAAACAGTAAGTGTCTGGGGTATTGGAGGAATCTATACTCATTCCTGGCTTGCATTGTACAATTCCACCTTGAATAAAAACTAGAAAAATTAGTAATTGAATGCTTGAGCTGACTGTTTTCACACTTGCCCACATTGTGGTTACTATGCGGATGGATGGTGATTTTTATCTTGCTATTCAGGGAAGGGAAAGAAATAGGTGATGCATTTTGCTTTAAAAGATAATATCCTAAGCTGCTTTTAAGTTCGGATTCTGAGAATGACATCCATTTACTTGACCTGCTGAGTTTTTCCAACATTTTCCATTTACACTGTTGTAAATCTGGCTCCTTTATCCCAGCAGAAGATTGGTGGACCCAGTGTTTCCAGGGGCTACCATCTTCCATCAGGATAAGGACACCAGATTTAGCAATGTAAACATCAGGATCCTGGTCACGGACTGTGGTCTCCTGGAATCTGAATGAAAACAGCACAGAGGTAAAAGTTTCTCTTGTCACCGATGTGACTTTCAGTAGTACTGGGCCTGCTCCTTCAACTGCTTGGTCTGTATTCAGGATTGCTGAATTTCTTCAGAACTTTATGTACCAGGGTTTCTGTAACATCTTCTCCTATTGTGTCTCTTGTTTTTACTCTTCTATTTCTCTTTCTCCATCTCACCTCTCCCCCTCAAATAAATAGAAACCTTTCTAGGCCTGTTTCTCGGGGACTCCTCTGCCTATCCTCACAGATTTGGGGCTTTATTCTTAATTCATCCCACGCTGTCCGAGAGTGGGCAGTGGACTTTCTGAATAATCCCCATGAGAGGTAGCACTCTCGCCTCTGAGGCAGAAGGTTATGTGTTCACTTCCCACTCTAGGGACTTGAGCACAAAATCTAGGCTGACGCTTCAGTGCAGTACTGAGGGAGTGCTGCACTGTTGGAGGTGCCGTCTTTCAGATGAAACATTGAACCGAGGCCCTGTCTGCCGTCTCAAATAGTTGTATAAGATCCCATGACACTATTCGAAGAGGGAATTCTCCTGGTGTCCTGGCCAACATTTATCCCTCAACCAATACCTAAAAACAGATTATCTGGTCATTTATCTCATTGCTGTTTGTGGGAGTTTGCTGTGTGCAAATTGGCTACTGCGTTTCCTACATTACAACAGTGAATACACTGCAAAAGTACTTCATTGGCTGTAACGCGCTTTGGGACACCCTGAGATTGTGAAAGTCGCTATATAAATGCAAGTCTGTCTTTCTTTGTTTAGCGCTGAGCTTTTCCTTGTCCCCACTCCTGTTCCATCATTGGTGGCCACAATGCCCTGGTACTCCCTACCTACTCCCCTCCACCTTGCCATCTCCCTCCCCCCTTTCAAAAATCTGCTCAAAATACTTCCTTCAACCATGTTTTTGGCCCCCAGCCCATCCCTCTCCATATCTCCCTTTCCTCCTATTGAGTGGCAGTCACTGTCTTGGCCTCCATGTAAATAGCTTTGAGGTGTCTTCCTGCACGTGAGGAGCACTACAGAAATGCAAATCAGTGTCAAGTTTCAGATGCTACGCTGTGACGCACGCATATTTCTGTCCCATTTTTTAAAAAAAGGCAAGGAAATTAATTTTGAGGGAAATTTTGAGGTCAGAGATCAGCCTGATCTTATTGAGTGGCAGAGCAGGCTCGAGGGGCCATATGGCCTGCTCCTGCTCCTATTTCTTATGTTTCCAGCAACAGAAAATAGCTTCCAACTGATCTTAGGAGCCACGTATGTGGGGGAGAAAAGGTCATTTCCTGTTGGTATCTTCTGACTTCTAATTGACATGAGAATCTCAAGAAGGTATAGCAACTGGAATTTGTGGTCTTCAAAGGGCACATCAGGTTATGCGCACAGACACTTCAGCAGCAGAATAGCACATTATGCATTATGTGGTATAATGTCATAAAGCCGTGTGTACTCCAATTTTTTGTAAGCGAAGACACTTGATCCTTGGAATATTCTATTCTTGTTTGTGTTTAGGTGAGTGTAGGTGTTGAAGAAATTCAAACTTCTTTTAATGGGCTTGAGAATGTAATTGGAATGACCACAGATTGGAAACGTGTTTTTGAAAAAGACCACTGATGCCCGATTTGGTCCACAGATAACCCAAACATTTCCAGTTTCATTCTATGTGCCTCTCTTCAAAGTTCCTTCTGCAAATGGTTGCAATAGCAAAATCAACACCTGGAATTTGATCCAAATTTTAAATGTTGCACAATTTCTAAAAATGGCATCTGTTCTGTTCACAATTGGCATATCATTTACCAGTTTACTCTTAATTCAAAGTTGCTTGATTCAAATTGTTGAATAACTTTTTCACACGAAAATTATTTTGAATTATCAAGAGTAGATTGTTTTTAACCCTCCTCCCCAAATGGATTCCTGCAACAATCCTGATTTGCAGACTGATTATACGATCATTTATGTGGTCTCTGTTGTATAATTATATCAAGATTTTTATCATGATTAGGGAGATTTGCACTGAGTGTTACGAGCATCATGATATCCCAATTATTAAATTTCGTTTTGTCCTTTTCCCCTCTCAGCTGGTTCTAAAGCTGCTTCTCTGCACTGGACCAGTGAACGGATACTGAGCGTGACATTACTGGGTCTTTTCCCTGCTGCCTACTTCTGCCCGGGATCTGTCGTGGATTACTCACTGGCGGCAGCTGTCACTCTCCATGGTCACTGGTAAGATCATTTTTTAGCTCCCTGTGGTAATTCATCTTCTATTAATTTTTTTAAATAAACTATTAGGACAGGATAGACTATTGGGATAGATTGATACCAGGGATGAGGGACTTCAGTTATGTGGAGAGCCTGGTGAAGCCATTACAGAGATGTGGCTGCAGGGTGACCAAGGCTGGGAACTGAATATTCAAGGATATTCGACATTTAGGAAGGACAGGCAAAAAGGAAAAGGAGGTGAGGTAGCGCTGTTAATAAAGGATGAGATCAGTACAATAGTGAGAAAGGATCTTGGCTCAGAAGATCAGTTTGGGTGGAGCTAAAAAACAGCTAGGGGCAGAAAACATTGGTGGGAGTTGTTTATAGGCCACCAGACAGTAGTGGTAATGTAGGGCACAGTATAAAGCAGGAAATTAGAAGTACATGTAACAAGGGTAATACAGTAATCATGGGGGACTTTAATCTACATATAGATTGGGCAAACTAAATTAGCACTAATACTATGGAGGACGAATTCCTGGAATGTCATAGAGAGTCATAGAGTTATACAGCACGGATAGAGGCCCTTCGGCCCATCGTGTCCGCGCCGGCCATCAAGCCCTGTCTACTCTAATCCCATATTCCAGCATTTGGTCCATAGCCTTGTATGCTATGGCATTTCAAGTGCTCATCCAAATGCTTCTTGAATGTTGTGAGGGTTCCTGCCTCCACAACCCTTTCAGGCAGTGAGTTCCAGACTCCAACCACCCTCTGGGTGAAAAAGTTCTTTCCCAAATCCCCTCTAAACCTCCCGCCTTTTACCTTGAATCTATGTCCCCTTGTTATAGAACCCTCAACGAAGGGAAAAAGCTCCTTAGTATCCATCCTATCTGAGAATGTATACGAGATGGTTTTCTAGATCAGTATGTTGAGGAACCAACAGGGAACAGGCTGTTTTAGATCTAGTATTGTGCAATGAGAAAGGGTTAATTAATAATCTTGTTGTAAAGGAGCCCTTGGGGAAGAGTGACCATAATATGATAGAATTCTTCATTAAGTTTGAAAATGATGTAGTTCAATCCGAAACTAGGGCCTTAAATCTAAACAAAGGAAACTACGAAGGTATGAGGCGCAAGTTGGCTGTGGTTGATTGGGGAACCACATTAAAAGGTGTGATGGTAGACAGGCAATGGCTAGCATTTAAAGAATTAATACATAATTTGCAACAAATATATATTCCTTTTAAGGCACAAAAACCCTAACAGGAAAAGTGGTCCAACCGTGGCTAACGAGAAATTAAAGATGGTATTAAATCAAAGGAAGAGGCATATAAAGTTGCCAGAAAAAGCAGTAAGCCTGAGGATTGGGAGCATTTTAGTATTCAGCAAAGAAGGACCAAGAAATTGATAAAGGGAAAATAGAATATGAGAGTAAACCAGCGAGAAACATAAAAATGGACTGTAAAAGCTTCTATGGGTATGTAAAAAGGAAAAGACTGGCGAAGGCAAATGTGGGTCCCTTACAGACAGAGACAGGAGACTTTATAATGGGGAATAAGGAAATGGCAGAGAAATTAAACAAATACTTTGTGTCTGTCTTCACGGAAGAAAACACAAAAAACCTTCCAAAAAAACTAGAGAACCAAGGGTCTGGCGAGAATGAGGAACTGAAGAAATTAGCATTAGTAAAAAATTGTACTGGAGAAATTAATGGGACTGAAAGTCGATAAATCCTAAGGACCTGATGATCCACATCCCAGGGTTTTGAAAGAGGCGGCTATAGAGATAGTGGATGCATTGGTTGTCATCTTCCAAAATTCTATAGATTCTGGAACGGTTCCTGCAGATTGGAGGGTAGCAACTGTATCTGCACCATTTAAGAAAGGAGAGAGAGAGAAAACAGGGAACTACAGACCTGTTAGCCTGACATCAGTAGTAGGGAAAATGCTAGAATCTATTATAAAGGATGTGATAACAGGACACTTAGAAAATAATAATAGGATTTGGCAGAGCCAACATGGATTTATGAAAGGGAACTCATGTTTGACAAACCTATTGGAGTTCTTTGAGGATGTAACTAGTAGAATCGATAAGGGGGAACCAGTGGATGTGGTGTATTTGGATTTTCAGAATGCTTTCGATAAGGTCCCACACAGGAGGTTGGTGAACAAAGTTAGAGCACATGGAATTGGGGGTAATATACTGGCATGGATTGAGAATTGGTTAACAGACAGAAAACAGAGTAGGAATAAGCGAGTCTTTTTCAGGTTGGCAGACTGTGACTAGTGGGGTACCGCAGGGATCAGTGCTTGGGCTCCAGCTATTCACAATATATATCAATGATTTGGATGAGGGGACCAAATCTAATATTTCCAAGTTTGCTCGTGACACTAAACTAGGTGGGAATATGAGTTGTGAGGAGGATGCAAAGAGGCTTCAAGAGGATATAGACAGGCTAAGTGAGTGGGCAAGAACATGGCAGATGGAATATAATGTGGAAAAATGTGAAATTATCCACTTCGGCAGGAAAAACAGAAATGCAGAGTATTTTTTAAATGGTGAGAGATGGTGAGAAATGTTGATGTTCAAAGGGACCTGGGTGTCCTTCTACATGAGTCACTGAAAGCTAACATGCAGGTGCAGCCAGCAATTAGGAAGGCAAATGGTATGTTGGCCTTTATTACAAGATAATTTGAGTATAGGAGGAAAGATGTCCAATTGCAATTATATAGGGCCTTGGTGAGACCGCACCTGGAGTATTGTGTACAATTTTGGTCTCCTTACCTAAGAAAGGATAAACTTGCCATAGAGGGAGTGCAACGAAGGTTCACCAGACTGATTCCTGGGATGGCGGGATTGTTGTATGAGGAGAGATTGAGTAGACTAGGCCTGTATTCTCAAGTTTAGAAGAATGAGAGGTGATCTCCTTGAAACATACAAAATTCTTACAGGGCTCGACAGGGTAGATGCAGGAAAGATGTTCCCCCTGGCTGGGGAGTCCAGAACCAGGGGTCACAATCTCGGAATAAGGGGTAGGTCATTTAGGACTGAGATGCGGAGAAATTTCTTCACTAAGAGGGTGGTGAATCTTTGGAATTCTCTACCCCAGAGGGCTGTGGAGGCTCAGTCATTGAGTACATTCAAAACAAAGATCAATAGATTTCTAGATAGTAAAGGCATCAAGGGATATGGGGATAGTGCAAGAAAATGGTGTTGAGGTAGAAGATCAGCCATGATCTTGTTGAATGGCGGAGCAGGCTCGAGAGCTAGATGGCCTACTCCTGCTCCTATCTCTTATGATTGTTGTCTTTAGAGCAGAGAAGATTAAAGGGAGATTTAATAGAGGTGTTCAAAATTGAGGGGTTTTGATAGAGTAGATAGGGAGAAACTGTTTCCACTGGCAGGTGGGTCGTTAGCCAGAGGGCACAGATTTAAGATAATTAGCAAAAGAACTGGAGGGGAGATGAGAATTTTTATTAGGAACTAATTGTTATGATCTGGAATGCACGGCCTGAAAGGGTGGTGGAAGCAGATTCACTAGTAACTTTCAAAGGAGAATTGGATATATACTTGAAAAGGAAAAATTTACAGGGCTGTGGGGAAAGCGCAGGGGAGTGAGACTAATTGGATAGCTCGTTCAAATAGCCGGTAGAGGCACCATGGGTCGAAGGGCCTCCTTCTGTGCTGTATGATTCTGGGTCTTGGGGAGTTGGGTAGTTTTATATTTTTTTGAAGAATGAAGCTTCATGATGACTTTTGATCTTTTTGTTGTTGGGCTTTGAAAATGTAGAAGGAGATTTATAAATGTCGAGCTCAAGTTCTCCAGTACCTTAATTGGTAAAGCCAAAAACTGAGCCATTCAGGGCAGAAGATCCGAGGTATTGGTGAGACCGCACCTGGAATACTGCATACAGTTTTGGTGTCCATACTTAAGAAAAGACATACTTGCTCTCGAGGCAGTACAAAGAAGGTTCACTCGGTTAATCCCGGGGATGAGGGGACGGACATATGAGGAGAGGCTGAGTAGATTGGGACTCTACTCATTGGAGTTCAGAAGAATGAGAGGCGATCTTATTGAAACATATAAGATTGTGAAGGGGCTTGATCGGGTGGATGCGGTAAGGATGTTCCCAAGGATGGGTGAAACTAGAACTAGGGGGCATAATCTTAGAATAAGGGGCTGCTCTTTCAAAACTGAGATGAGGAGAAACTTCTTCACTCAGAGGGTGGTAGGTCTGTGGAATTTGCTGCCCCAGGAAGCTGTGGAAGCTACATCATTGAATAAATTTAAAACAGAAATCGACAGTTTCCTAGAAGTAAAGGGAATTAGGGGTTACGGGGAGTGGGCAGGAAATTGGACATTAATTTAGATTTGAGGTTAGGATCAGATCAGCCATGATCTTATTGAATGGCGGAGCAGGCTCGAGGGGCCGATTGGCCTACTCCTGCTCCTATTTCTTATGTTCTTGTGTTCATTCTGATCTGTACGGTTAATTTTCTCAGCCAAGGTGGTAATTGGCCTCTGCCTTTAGCTATCAAGGGGAAAATTCAGCCAGAATTCCAGAACCTGATTACTATCCCTTGCTAGAGTGAGTGTGTGTGTCAGGAGAGAAAAGGTGGTTCCTGACAATTCTACTGCCATCCACAGTAGAATAGCGCCTTCCAGACTAGCATTTAAGGTCACTTTGCTGTGCCCTCGGCATGATTCCATGGCCCTCCGGATACCAGGGGAGAAATTCAGGAGGAAAAAATGATAAGCACAGAAAAAGATTCCACTGTCTGTTGCAGTTCTGACCTGCATGATAGGAGCACCTGTGCTCAGTGTTCCGGAATGTTCTGGAAGATTAGAGACTGTTTCGCTTTAAGACTGGACAGGGTCAGCGGGCCTCAACTCTTCACCCGTAGGACCATTGTGACGATGACAAATGTCCTTGTGGACAACTACAAACCATGTCCCACATTGTTCAATTGTGCCCGCTAACTAAACTATCTGGTGATGACGATGCTGTAAGATGGCTGGAATTATACGTTGAGTATGCATATAATAAATATATATCTGCAAAAAAAAATGGGAGGTGGGGAGAAGAATTGATGACATTTTCGTATGAGAAGTGAACTGATTTGTCTCTTGTGTGCTGATCTTCCAAGCAAGGCTGCTGGGCATTGAACTGAAAGTAACATTTGTTGTGGTTAGCATGCAGTCACTTAAAATTGTCTTGATGTTTACCAAAAAAGTTCACCACTATCTTGTGTGTTTTTTCCGTTGGGGAAATTTATTCTAACAGCTTACAGGAACTGGACTAAAATAGCAGAATGGAAGTTAGATGTTCCCCGCAGGAAGGAGGGGGAAAAGAGAGGTAACTGGATGAATAACCCTATCCATAATGCTTATGTGGTAATCACCAGCCACGGTTCCTTCTGAACATTGCCCAGCGATCGCCGCTTGAAAATGCAAGTACGTAGATGTTGCCTGAGAACGGAATCAAGCTCAGCTGTGACGCCCACTGTGAAGAGCTTGCTGTCCAGGCTTGCATATGGAGTACGCTCACTTAAGCAAGATGCCCACCCCTGCTGGTGGCATTGGAGCCATTGTCGGGGCTGAGTTAGCACCTTTGGGATAGGAGATACTGAAAGTAAAACAGATTATTGGCCAAACTGTAGTTTATGGGATTTGATGGCATGACTAGAAGTGTGAAGCGATGCAGTTTGGAAGGAAAAATGAGGAGAGGCAATATAAATTAAGTGGTACAATTTTAAAAGGTCTTGGAGAAGGTACAGAGGAGATTTATCAGATTGGTACTAGGAATGAGGGACTTCAGTTATGTGGAGACACTGGAGAAGCTGGGATTGTTCTCCTTAGAGCAGAGAAGGTTAAGTGGAGATTTAATAGAGGTGCTCAAAATTATGAGAGGTTTTGATAGAGTAGATAGGAAGAAACTGTTTCCAGTGGCAGGAGGGTCGATAACCAGAGGACACAGATTTAAAATAATTAGCAAAAAATCCAGGGGGGAAATGAGAAGAATTTTTTTAATGCAATGAGTTGTTAAGATCTGGAATGCACTGCCTGAAAGGGTGGTGGAAGCATATACAATAGTAACTTTCAAAAGGGAATTGGATAAATACTTGAAGGGAAAACATTTACAGGGCTATGAGGAAAGAGCAGGGGAATTGGACTGATTGGATAGCTCTTTCTAAGAACCAGGATAGGCACGATGGGCTGAATGGTCTCCTGTGCTGTATGATTATGACAACTCAAAGTATTAATCTGCATTTTTAATTTGATATATTTGTGGCACATTTGTTGAATGCTTTGGGCAGGCATGTTCTATTGGGTACTTTCTTCTGTCTAAAAAAAGTAGATGTGTGACATCTGTCTGAGGTATCCGCTTAAGTTGGAAACAATCTACAACCACATCCCACGGCAATGGGTTTTTTGCTACCTGGAATAACTACAAAACAATGGCGTACACTGTTAAACCTATCTTTTTTAACTTTTTTATCTCCCTCCACTCCACTGCAGAAGATGTTGACTCATGCAGTGACTAGGTGGCTTAGAACTGTATGTCAACAAAGGGCTGCACTTTCAGGAAAGGAGGAGCGAAAACTGGGGGAACAAAACGAGTCTGGTTAGGCCACAGTTAGACAACTGTATGCAGCTTTGGGTGTCCCATTGTAGAAAGGACATTAAAGCCATAGAGAGTGTACTGTGTAGCTATGTCAGAGTTGGGAAACTATAATAAGGAAAGGCTTGACATACTGGGACTGTTTCCACTGGAGCAGAGAAGGCTAAGATGAGAATTAAGAGGTTTTTAAAATGAAGATAGGTTTTGATAGTGTGAAAAAGAAAAGACTATTTACTCTGGATAGGAAGTCAGTAATGAGGGGTCATTAATTTAAAACTGCTTACCACCTCTGGCAGTGCAGCACGGCTTCAGTAACAACAACAACTACTTGTCTTTTATATAGCACTTTTAACATGGTAAAACATCCCAAGGCGCTTCACAGGAGCGTTATTAAACAAAATTTGACACCGAGCCACATAAGGAGATATTAGGACAGGTGACCAAAAGCTTGATCAAAGAGGTAGGTTTTAAAGAGCGTCTTAAAGGAGGAGAGGGAGGCGTAGAGGTTTAGGGAGGGAATTCCAGAGCTTAGGACCTAGGTAGCTGAAGGCACAGCTGCCAATGGTGGAGCAATTAAAAATCGGGGATGCGCAAGAGGCCAGAATTGGAGGAGCGCGGATATCTTGGAGGGTTGTAGGGCTGGAGGCAGTTACAGAGATAAGGAGTAGCGAGGCCATAAATGGATTTGAAAACAAGGATGAGAATGTTAAAATCAAGGCGTTGCCGGACCGGGAGCCATTGTAGGTCAGCGAGCACGGGTGATGGGTGAGCGGGACTTGGTGCAAGTTAGGAGACGGGCAACAGAGTTTTGGATGAGCTCAAGTTTATGGAGCAATACTGCATTGATATGTCAACCACGACTGGGTGCTCAAGTCTCTGAAATTAGACTTGAATCCACAACCTTCTGACTTGGAGGTGAGAGTGCTACCACTGAGCCACAGCTGACACCACACTCAGATATGAGTTCCAAGAACTGACAGACAGAAACTGTTGTGAGCTGAAACTGTCGTTGTACTCAATACAATGACAGTGGAGCACATTGGAAAGATCTGATTACATTTGGACACCTTCAAATTATTCAAGTTTGCTTTTGTGCGGGAAGTTCCCTCGCACTGAATTGTAAACGGGGAGTCAGATTTTCCTGTTAATCCACATTTGTGGACATGACCTATCCATTTGTGCTCGATTATAGTTAGGTTCACTGGTGTGAGTATTTAAATAGGTACCCCTTGATACTGAGTGAAGCCCAGATAATTGCTAAGACTGGATGGAATGGGTGGAAGTTGGATGTTTGTGGAAATGCCTCAAGAGTTGGTTTCCACCAGTTCTCGAACATGTGTCTGCGAGTGTAGTCCCACATCAATTGTTGGAATTGTGAACTGGAACCTGCAGCCTACTATTCTAGAGTATTGAGACTCCTGTATGCAACCACAGTCAGGTATTTGTATTGAAGATTAAATGGAGATGAGTGCTACGCTGGTGGTGAAATGTAGGTTGGAATTTCTTCCTTTATTCTCCCTCTTCCCTCCCTGGTTTGTTTTCGATATTTCTGAGGTGCTGCACAGGGATGGAAGTCAGACTCCTGTCGGGAAAAATATCCAGGAGAGTCTCCTTGAGCCACTTTAGTTCTACCTTACAGCCCGCTCTGGATACCTTGGAGCAAATTGCCTATCCCCCCTCTTTTCTGCAAATGTAATGTGCCCAGGGTGACAACAGAGAGATTTACACATCTGTGTTAACTGAGTCGCTGCTGAGTAAGTGTGATAACTATAGAGTCCTCTTGTGCATGAAGAAGTCTCAAATCCAACTTTCTTGCCCAGTTATAATTCCTCAAAATTATCTGGTGGCTACTCCTGACAGTGGAAGATCACTCTAGATCATCCTTCTTATTTCTCTTTCCTGCACATTCGCTCTCTCACGCTCTCTTTCCTTCGTTCTGTTGACTGTCTGGTCTGGGTTTATTTACTGCAAAAAATCTTTCCAAGTATATTATTAAGCTGATAACTATGTATTTAGAATGAGTCCTATTTCACTGAAATTTTTTTTTAAAAATTCAATATCGTCTATGATCATTATCTCAGCATTAAAAATATGCAGGTTCGAACATGCTGCAAGTGACACTACAGGAGGGTGGAGTAGTGATTCGTTTATCATGAGATATCATTAAATATAGTCTGGGCAAACATGGTCATTCAATGCAAAAATGCATGCCCTGAGCAATGAATTCAGGCTTCGTGTGCAAGCTTGCTGCCTTCTGATTTCCTCGGTTAATTTTTTCTTAACCCCTCTGCTTCATTTCAGGGGCCTTGGAGAGATACTCACGGATTATGTACGCGGAGAGACCAAGGTGAAGCTGGCCAAACTGGGCCTCCATCTACTGTCAGCTGTCACTTTTGCCGGCCTGTGCTACTTCAATTACCACGACGTGGGGATCTGCAAGGCTGTTGCGATGCTCTGGAGCCTCTAATTAATCATGCTGCCGTCCTTCCAGCTGAACAAGCTCTGGGCTCACTTTGATTTTTTTTAAAAATCTATTTTTTTTGACAAATCACGACAGTGATTTCTTTACAAAGAGCTGACAAAATGGACACATTTTCTGAATGTATTTTTGAAACTTCTGTTTACACTGATCGTAGATGTTGCCTTATGTCGTCCAGTGATACTACCGGCCTTTCGAATAAATTGCACTTTCATGCTTTAGTTCTGTTCCCTGCCGTGTGCGTAAGTTGACGTTGTAAAACTTCATTTTTTAGTTCACGTCTAGAGATGGGGCTTGTTTCGCACAAAGGTACAATCTGGAAACCCTTTGATTTACAACTATACAGAAATCATTTTATTGACATCAAATTAAGTCTTGCATAGAATATTACAGCAGAAGCAGGCCATTCGGCCCAACTGGTCTGCTGGTGTTTATGCTCCACATGAGCCTCCTCCCACCCTATTTCACCTCACCCTATCAACATATTCATCTATTCCTTTCTCCCTCATGTGCTTATCTAGCCTCCCCTTAAATGCATTTATGCCATTCGCCTCAACTACTCCATGTGGTAGCGTGTTCCATATTCTTACCACTCCCTGGCTAAAGAAGTTGCAAGTAGTTATTTTCTTTGGATTACATGTGTTCATTTGTTCATTCATGTGTCTGTTTGTAAAAATAAAACTATAGAGACCTCTCTTTCCTCTTCCCCCCCCCCCCCCCACCTCTTGTGCAATCCACTTATTTTTGGAGAATAAAACCCACAAGTGTATTTTTTTTCTTGTGATTAATTCTGTATCTAAATAGCAGGATGTGGGTGCCATGGATGGCTGTGTGTTGATGCTGAGCTGATCTGTTGTTTGAAGTGATGAGTCTTGCTGTCCATTGTAATCGCAGAAAAGAAGTTTCTTACGAGATGGGGCTGGGTCAAGCAATGCAGTGATTAGCACGTTGTTCTTTTGTCTTTGGGACCTGGGTTCAAAATCAACTCATTCCGGCAGAATGAACATCAGTTTGCTGGCTGCAAGGGTCCAATGTGAAATGAGTTTGGATAGGCAAACATTGCAAAATTGACCAAACAATTAGCTGTCTGAATACTAATTAGATTAACAAGCCATTAGAATGGGAAGTGGAAACATTTAATATGGTGTGTGTCTGCATGCGCGTGTGAGCTGTGGGGGACGGCCAGGCGATCTCAGTTTGGGGCACAAGCCCACTGTTGGTGCAGAATAAAGGGAATTTTAGTCTTCGCCTGGTACTGTTGCACCCACTAAGGGAGTGCTCCATTGTGATACTTGGCCCCAGAAATAGAGAATCATCATTTACCTGCAACACTGAAATCTCTCACTGAGCACAAACATTCTTCAACAAAAGTATTTTAAGGAAGTTTCTCTGACAACTTGGGTTTAATGTTAATGTTCCTTTTAATCCTCTGTTTACTAGTAATCATCACTAAAAATTATCTGGTCATAATCTCATTGCTATTTGTGGGACCGTGCTGTGTTAATTTTTGGTTGCCTCGTTTTCTACATTACAACAGTGACTACACTTCAAGTGTACTTCTTTGGCTATAAAGCACTTTGCAACGTCCTGAGGTCGTGAAAGGCGCTATATAAATGCATAACTTTCTTTTAGTGGTGTAACTGATTAATACAGTCTGTCAGAATGTATGTTGGGCAGAGACCTTTCCTATCTTTAGCTTTTTCTCTACAGCCTGGCAGCACTGTTTGATTCTACAGTTATCAACACAATTGGCTCCCACAATAGCATTTGCTGCCTGCATATGAAATGAACCAAATCCAAATAAAACCATATGGAGCTCCAGCCGTAGTTTTGGGAGCTAGAGAGGGACAAGAAAGATCAGCCAGGGGCTCTGCTCCTGATTATTAAGTGACCTGAGCTGCTTAGTATTCATCTGTGAATGTTGGCTGAGGACAACATTGTGTTTGGCTGTGATACTCCCGCACAATTGAGTCACGTGTTGACACTCCTTGTCTAGGCTTACATGTGCACGTGCACTTGGGTGAGGTACTCGGCACCCGGAACCATATCTCAGCAAGAGTCAACATCTTTGGCGGGGAAGAAGGGGCGGGGGAAGAAAATATAAAAAGTAGAATTAAATTCTTTTTTAGGTGAAGCACCTAGGAGTGATGGTCTTTGGGTTCAGGTAATGGTTGAGCTTTACTATTATGGTTTCTGTACCCTTTGATTAGAATTATTCTGTAACTCCTTCCTGGTTATCAGTTACTTCATGAAATAAAAACCCAATACCACTTAAAGTTCAAATGTATCGTATGATGTCTCTTCAGTTCCTATGTCAGTCCGTGACTGGTGCTGCTGACTGCAGCAACAAAAAACTTGGCAAAAATAAGATGGCTTCACTCCACTTGTGTGGATGTAAAAGGATAACGTGTTCAATCGTATCTCGAAACAGTAAGGTAGAAATAACAAACTGCTCTTGTGGTTTTGGATGTCATTCCATCCACTGGGTCACTACTCTGTAATGTAATCCAACCATGTACACTACTTTATATCTAATGCATCTGAATCCCTTGGAGTGCAATGTGTCATCTATCCCAAATATCTATCAATTTTTGTGTAAGATATTCCCAACTAGCTTTTCTTGATGTATAACTAAGTATGCACTATCTTTCTCCTCGATTTTGTCTTGTTGGAGACTTGTTTGCAGTTTAATAAAGTTTCATCCTAACCACTTTATCATCTAATACAGAAGTGGTAAGGAGAGACTACTCGGGCTGTTATTTTACGATCCATGTTATGACTTGAGTCTGATTCTTGTGGTCAAGCGGAGTAACTTGTGACTCTGAACTGCGGCTTTGGAGGGAACCAAAACTAATTGGGAAACGTGCAGAGTTCGGATCAGAGCCCTGCCTCGGAATTTGTGATTTTGACGTGTGTGACCAAGAAAGTTAAAATGCTCGCAGGTGTGGAGGGAGTTGGGAGAGAGAGGAATGTACGTCATGTGAGGTCATAGTGTAGTTGGCTTATTCACACAGGGACCTGGCCGCTGGGGCGTATTTTTTCTCTTCTCCCCTATGTGTGATATTTGAACAGGCACACAAAATTACCGTATTTTGAATTTCAAAAAGCAAAATGCTGCTTTTTGAATAAATTTGTGGATCTCAAGTAGTAGTGCTCACAGTATGTCTGAGGACATGGTGTTTTATAAGGAGAGGAACATTATATCATCTAATGCACAATGCATTAATGCTGCAGCAAAGGTGGAGAGCTCTGTGTAACCTGGTGTATATGACTACAAGGTCTAATAACTGACTAACTGCAGAGGTCACTTAGGAGCCAATGACTGGCTTTCCTTATACTTTTAAAAAAATGTGATAAACCTGCATGTGTGACCCCTGAGGTGTGACAAATGTGCCTCAAACTTTTATATAGGTGAAAGGCCAGCAGTGTAGCACCAGTCAATACAGTAAATATTAATCGAACAGCCTGATCGCATCAATCAGGTGAAATCCTTAACTGGATTGAATCCACCTGGCTGCAATTTTGAATATTTTCTCTATGCAGTGGCTCCTATGCGTTCTATGGTTATATCATGACTCAGCGAGTGAAATACCAGCGTTCAATATTCCCCCTTCAATTAAATATTTCTGTTCCAATTGCTGTTTCCACAGATGTTGGTACAATGTAATGGTGCATGTTGTAGTTAAGTCATACCAAGTAAAATTGCTCAGCTCCAGATGCAATTCATGGTGTGAATGAGGGTTCAGGGGAGGATCACTTACATGCTATGAAGTTTTTTTATATATTAAAAGAGTACTGTCAGTATCTCGACCAGTGTAAATGTATAATATGTTCCTTTAAAACTTTGGCATTTGTTTAAGAACAATTGTTTCAGTAAGTGACATCTGGTAATGTGTAACTAACTGTAAAATCAGCAATCCTGGACATTCAAAATGTTGAAGGGTCAGTTTCAAAAGTAAGATGATGGTTATCATTGGAATCTGCTGCGTTCGTACAAATGGTCAATTCTTTGTACATAAATTGTAAACTACAGCTTTAAGCCATTACGTTAAGTGATGCTTCAGCAAAAGTTGAAACTGAGTTAGAATAAAAATATGCACTCTTAATCAAAACATTTGACTCTTTATTCCTACCCTCCATCCATTGTGTTCTGCGTTAGGGCAGGTCCCAACTGTAGTCTCACACCAGATTCTTGAGCCACTTACTAGGAAAGAGTAGATGAGGTGGTTGACCGTTGCTATTCCAATGCACTCCTGGCCAGCCTCCCATCTTCCACCCTCCATAAACTTGAGCTCATCCAAAACTCTGCTGCACGTCCTGTTCACCTGCCACCCCTTTGTCACTGACCCACATTGGCTCCCTGTCTGGTAACGCCTCAATTTTAAAATTCTCATCCTCGTTTTCAAATCTCTCCGTGGCCTCGCCCCTCTATCTCTGTAACCTCCTCCAGCCCTACAATCCTCCGGGATCTCTGCGGTCTTCCAATTCTGGCCTCGTGCGCAGCCCCGATTTTAATCGTTCCACTATTGGCGGCTGTGCCTTCAGCTGCTTAGGCCCTAAGCTCTGGAATTCCCTCCCGAAACCTCTCCACCTCTCTACTCTCTCCTTTAAGACGTTTTTTAAAACCTATGTCTTTGACCAAGCTTTTGATCACCTGTCCTAATATCTCCTTATGTGGCTTGGTGTCAGATTTTGTTTCATAATCACTCCTGTGAAGCACCTTGGGACGTTTTACTACGTTAAAGGTGCCATATAAATGCAAGTTGTTGTTGCCTTCCTCACTTTTTATCTTCAGTGTATCATCTAGTTAGGCTCCAGCCAAAGCTGAAGAGCCCCACCTACCCTTTACAATAGGGTGAGGGGGCAACCGCACCCATCGGACGCTAGTACCCCCAATGGATGTCAATCCAGTATTCAGAGCCAATGCTACTTGGAGTGTGGCCTCAACCCAACCCTTCTGCCTCAGAGGTGGGAATAATACCACTGAGCCAGTGGACACTCCATTCAGACACGAGCACCCAAAGCATATCAACTCAGTATTTAGAGACCATATTCTTGTCTCTACTTGCCAGGGTTGCCTCACTCTCCAAAACTCATTTGTTCCCTGTGGGAACAGACAGCTGCAGAGGTTCAGCTGGTCCCTAAATAACAAAGCAAGATCATAGCAACACCATCACCTTCAAGTTCTTTTCCAAGTCACATACCATCCTGGCTTGGACATATATTGCCATTCCTTCATTGTCACTGGGTTTATAATCCTGGAATTCTGATTATAATTATAATCCTGAAAGAGGTAACACCAATCAGGAAAAACTGAACAGGCTTGGGCTCTTTACGATAGAAATGAGAAGGTTGAGGGGTGACCTAATAGAGGTCTTTAATATTATGAAAGAGTTTGATAGGGTAGCCGCAGCGAAGAAGCTTCCACTTGTGGGGGAAGACCAAAACTAGAGCTCATAAATAGAAGATAGTCAATAATAAATCCAATAAGGAATTCGGGAGAAACTTCTTTACCCAGGGAGTGGTGAGAATGTGGAACTCGCTACCACAAGGAGTAGCTCTGGCGAATAGCAAAGATGCATTTAAGGGGAAGCTAGATAAGTAAGGGTGAGAGGGAGAGGGGTGGGAGGAGGCTCGTGTGGAGCATAAACACTGGCACAGACCAGTTGAGCTAAATGGCCTGTTTATGTGCTGTAAATTCTATGTAATTCGTTAGCTAACACCATTGTTGGAGCAGCATTAGCCACACGGACTCAAGAAGGAGGCCCACCACCACCTGCTCAGGGCAACACGGGATGGGTAATAAATGCCGGCCTTGCCAGCGACACCCACATCCCGAGAACAAATTTTTAAAAAACTCATACCTTCCCTGTCCCTGTCAATGTCCCCATGTCATCAATAATTTGACCAAGTTTGATCTTGATCGTTCCGTGGGGTCGCACATTGCTTATCAGGATGGTTCTCTGCAAAAATAATACTTAAAATTAGGACATGAATGTTTTTTTTTATTCGTTCATGGGATGTGGGTGTCGCTGGTGAAGCCAGCATTTATTGCCCATCCCTAATTGCCCTTGAGAAGGTGGTGGTGAGCCGCCTTCTCAAACCGCTGCAGTCCGTGTGGTGAAGGTGTGGTGAATGTATTTTAAAACTCTTTGTACATAGAGTTCCAATCTGCACAGTTCATATTGGAGTGCCTGACCCAACAGAGAAGCACAGACAGGGGCAGTATATTAAAAAAATAAGGTGGAAGTAGCTTCCTTAATGCCTTTATCCAACCATGAGAACAGGGCAACAACTATTTACCAATGTTTTTTATGCTCCACCCGCAGCATTCTTATATAAATCAGAACGCTTTAACTCATTCTCTGTTTCTGAGATGAGGTGTGGGTGTATCCAGGCATAAGCCCAGCCAGAAACATAAGAAATATAAGAAACATAATAGGAGCAGGAGCAGGCCATACGGCCCTGCGAGCCTGCTCCGCAATTCAATAAGATCATGGCTGATCTTCGACCTCAACTCCACTTTCCTGCCTGATCCCCATATCCCTTAATTCCCTTAGAGTCCAAAAATCTATCGATCTCGGCCTTGAATATACTCAACAACTCAGCCTTCACAGCCCTCTGGGGTAGAGAATTCCAAAGATTCACAATCCTCTGAGTGAAGAAATTCCTCCTCATCTCAGTCGTAATTGGCCGACCCCTTATCCTGAGACTATGCCCCCTAGTTCAAAACTCTCCAGCCGGGGGAAACAACCTCTCAGCGTCTACCCTGTCAAGCCCCCTAATGATCTGATATTTTTCAATGAAATCACCACTCATTCTTCTAAACTCCAGAGAGTATAGGCCCATTTTACTCAATCTCTCATCATAGGACAACCCTCTCATCCCAGGAATCAATCTAGTGAACCTTTGTTGGACCGCCTCTAAGGCAAGTATATCCTTCCTTAGGTAAGGAGACCAAAACCGTGCGCAGTTTCTGCACAAGCCAGGCGTGGGTCTGCCCAGGCCTGACTCTGTGCAGGCGTGGGTCCGCCCAGGCCTGACTCTGTGCAGGCGTGGGTCCGCCCAGGCCTGACTCTGTGCAGGTGTGAGTCTGCCCAGGCCTGACTCTGTGCAGGTGTGAGTCCGCCCAGGCCTGACTCTGTGCAGGCGTGGGTCTGCCCATGCGTGGGCCCTCACCACTCTTACCCTCTCCTGTCAAACAACCTGCCAACACTCAATATGAGGCTCTCACATGAAGAATGGTTACTTGGGTGAAGTCATGAAGATTAGCCTCTGTGTCTGTAACCTAGCAGCAGTTAGCGCCTTCAGGAGAGGAGGAAAAATATTATCCGCCTAAAAAATTACTGCTTCTGAAATTAGCAAACAAAAGCTTAACGCATCCATCTAACTCTCATTATTTTAACAGCGTTATCAACCCATTTAAACAGGTTAACTTTTTAAATTGGTTAACACTCTCCACGTGATATCAAGAAACGGCTGAGTGCACTGGATACAGCAAAGGCTATGGGCCCTGACAACATCCCAGCTGTAGTGCTGAAGACTTGTGCTCCAGAACTAGCTGCGCCTCTAGCCAAGCTGTTCCAGTACAGCTACAACACTGGCATCCACCCGACAATGTGGAAAATTGCCCAGGTATGTCCTGTCCACAAAAAGCAGGACAAATCCAATCCGGCCAATTACCGCCCCATCAGTCTACTCTCAATCATCAGCAAAGTGATGGAAGGTGTCGTCGACAGTGCTATCAAGCGGCACTTACTCACCAATAACCTGCTCACCGATGCTCAGTTTGGGTTCCGCCAGGACCACTCGGCTCCAGACCTCATTACAGCCTTGGTCCAAACATGGACAAAAGAGCTGAATTCCAGAGGTGAGGTGAGAGTGACTGCCCTTGACATCAAGGCAGCATTTGACCGAGTGTGGCACCAAGGAGCCCTAGTAAAATTGAAGTCAATGGGAATCAGGGGGAAAACTCTCCAGTGGCTGGAGTCATACCTAGCACAAAGGAAGATGGTAGTGGTTGTTGGAGGCCAATCATCTCAGCCCCAGGGCATTGCTGCAGGAGTTCCTCAGGGCAGTGTCCTAGGCCCAACCATCTTCAGCTGCTTCATCAATGACCTTCCCTCCATCATAAGGTCAGAAATGGGGATGTTCGCTGATGACTGCACAGTGTTCAGTTCCATTCGCAACCCCTCAGATAATGAAGCAGTCCGAGCCTGCATGCAGCAAGACCTGGACAACATCCAGGCTTGGGCTGATAAGTGGCAAGTAACATTTGCGCCAGATAAGTGCCAGGCAATGACCATCTCCAACAAGAGAGAGTCTAACCACCTCCCCTTGACATTCAATGGCATTACCATCGCCGAATCCCCCACCATCAACATCCTGGGGGTCACCATTGACCAGAAACTTAACTGGACCAGCCATATAAATACTGTGGCTACAGGAGCAGGTCAGAGGCTGGGTATTCTGCGGCGAGTGACTCACCTCCTGACTCCCCAAAGCCTTTCCACCATCTACAAGGCACAAGTCAGGAGTGTGATGGAATACTCTCCACTTGCCTGGATGAGTGCAGCTCCAACAACACTCAAGAAGCTCGACACCATCCAAGGTAAAGCAGCCCGCTTGATTGGCACCCCATCCACCACCCTAAACATTCACTCCCTTCACCACCGGCGCACTGTGGCTGCAGTGTGCACCATCCACAGGATGCACTGCAGCAACTCGCCAAGGCTTCTTCGACAGCACCTCCCAAACCCACGACCTCTACCACCTAGAAGGACAAGGGCAGCAGGTGCATGGGAACAACACCACCTGCACGTTCCCCTCCAAGTCACACACCATCCCGACTTGGAAATATATCGCCGTTCCTTCATTGTCGCTGGGTCAAAATCCTGGAACTCCCTTCCTAACAGCACTGTGGGAGAACCGTCCCCACACGGACTGCAGCGGTTCAAGAAGGCGGCTCACCACCACCTTCTCGAGGGCAATTAGGGATGGGCAATAAATGCCGGCCTTGCCAGCGACGCCCACATCCCGTGAACGAATAAAAAAAAAAAAAAAAAACTTCTGCTAAAACATCAGACAGAGAAATGTTATATGAACACATTAAGCATCTGCACACTATTATCTCAAACCTTTACACAACTCCTCTAACTAGTACCTGCTGTTTCCACCCACAGGAAATAGTCTTAATCATTAATGTAGACCTCTATCCGAAAAAAATTCCCATGAGAGCTTTACTAGAAACCGTGTCATGAACTACCAAGTGACCATATTTTCTCAGCTCCTGGGTGGCTTGTATGTAAAGATGTTTTAATCAAAGAACTTTGCATTTGACTGCATCATCTCTCTGAAAACTTGCTTCTTCTGTGGTTTGGTTTATTTCCTGTGTTACATTCACTGACAGGGCCTGCATGTTAACCGAGACTAGACGGCTCAGTGACAATTCCACCCCCAGAGTAACTGGCGTCAGCTTCAACCATTGCTCAGTTTCACAATATAGGCTTTAAGTGCTAGTGTATTCCTGGAGGAAAGAACGGAATCTTAGCCATCACTTAATCTCCTGTGGTGTATGTACTTTAGTATCTGTGTTTATATATTTCATGTTATTCTCCTGTCTGAATGATGTATCTCCATTTTTAATTTTAGAATAAGCCCCGATTTTAACCTAACCCACGCAACGGGAATGGCGTGCGATTGGATGAGACGCGAGGGAAAAATTTGACAAGGTGTAAAATGGGCAATTGACTCGAACCCGCCCTGCAAGCTTGTTTAAAATTACCGCCATTGAATTTTACAGCATAGAAGGAGGCCATTCGGCCCATTGCACCTGTGCCGGCTCTTTAAGAACATAAGAAATAGGAGCAGGAGTGGGCCATACGGCCCCTCGAGCCTGCTCCGCCATTCAATCAGATCATGGCTGATCTTCTACTTCAACTCCACTTTCCCGCCCTATCCCCATATCCCTTGATACCCTTAGTGTCCAAACATCTATCGATCTCAGTCTTGAATATAGTCAACGACTAAGCATCCACAGCCCTCTGGGGTAGAGAATTCCAAGGATTCACAACCCTCTGAATGAAGAAATGTTTTTTCATCTTGATTTTAATTGGCAGCCCCTTATCCTGAGACTATGCCCCCTCGTTCTAGACTCTCCAGCCAGGGGAAACAGCCTCTCAGCATCGACCCTGAGAATCCCTCTCAGAATCTTATTTGTTTCAATGAGATCACCTCTCATTCTTCTAAACTCCAGAGAATATAGGCCCATTCTACTCAATCTCTCCTCATAGGGCAACTCTCTCATCCCAGGAATCAATTTAGTGATTGTTGCACCCCCTCTAAGGCAAATATATCCTTACTTAGGTAAGGAGACCAAAACTGTACACAGTACTCCAGGTGTGGTCTCACCAGAGCACTAAATAATTGCAGCAAGACCTTGTACTCTTGTACTCCAACCCCCTTGCAATAAAGGCTAACATACCATTTGCCTCCCTAATTGCTTGCTGTACCTGGTTGTTAACTTTCTGTGATTCGTGTACAAGGACATCCAAATCCCTTTGACTACCAAAATTTCTTCTCTCACCTTTTAAAAAATATTCTGCTTTTCTATCCTTCTACCAAAATGGATAATTTCACCTTTCCCCACATTATACTCCATCTGCCACCTTCTCGCCCACTCACTTAACCCTGTCTATATCCTTTTGCAGACTCTTTGCGTCCTCCTCACAACTTACTTTTCCACCTAGCTTTGCATTGTCAGCAAACTTGGATACATTACACTCAGTCCCAGCTGAGGCCCAAGCACTGATCCTTGCGGCACCCCACTAGTTACAACCTGTCAACCCGAAAATGACCCGTTTATTCCTACTCTCTGTTTCTGTCCGTTATCAAATTCTCAATCCATGCTAATATATTACCCCCAATCCCATGAGCCCTAATCTTGTGTAACAACCTCTTGTGTGACACCTTATCGAATGCCTTTTGAAAATCCAAATATACGACATCCACTGGTTCCCTCTTATCTACCCTGCTAGTTACACCCTCAAAAAATGCGAATAGATTTGTCAAACACGATTTCCCTTTCATAAAACTGTGTTGACTCTGCCTAATCATATTATGATTTTATAAATGCCCTGTCATGACGTCCTTAATAATAGATTCGAGCATTTTCCCTACTGCTGATGTCAGGCTAACTATAGTTTCCTCTTTTCTCTCTCCCTCCTTGCTTGAATAGCGGGGTTACATTTGCTACCTTCCAATCCCCGGGGACCGTTCTACAATCTAGAGAATTTTGGAAGATCAAAACCAATTCATGCACTATCTCTGCAGCCACCTCTTTTAAAACCCTAAGATGTAGGCCATCAGGCCCAGGGGATTTGTCAGCTTTTAGTCCCATTAATTTCTCCAGTTCTTTTTCTTTACTAACCTTAATTACTACAAGTTCCTCAATCTCAATAGACCCTTGGTTCCCCACTATTTCCGGTATGTTTTTTGTGTCTTCTACTGTGAAGACAGATACAAAATATTTGATTAACGTCTCTGCCATTTCCTTATTCCCCATTATAATTTCTCCTGTTTCTGTCTCTAAGGGACCCACGTTTACTTTTGCTACTCTCTTCCTTTTTACATGCCTGTAGAAACTCTCACAATCTGTTTTTATATTTCTTGCTATTTTACTCTCAATTTTCTCCCTCTATCAATTTCTTGGTCATCCTTTGCTGATTTCTAAAAACCCTCCTAATCCTCAGGCTAACTACTCTTTTTGGCAACATTGTAAGCCTCTTCCTTTAATCTAATATTATCCTTAACATCCGAGTTAGCCACGGTCGGATCATTTTTCCTGTCGTGTTTTTATTCCTCAAGGGAATGTATATTCGTTGAGAATGATGAATTATTTCTTTAAATGTTCGCTGTTGCTTATCTACCGTCATATCTTTTAATCTAATTTCCCAATCTACCTTAGCCAACTCACCCTCATACCTATATAATTGACTCTGTTTAAATTTAAGACCCTAGTTTCGGACTTAACTACATCACTCAGTGTGAAATTCTATCATATTATGATCACTCTGCCCCGGAGGATCCTTAACTATAAGATTACTAATTAACCCTGTCTCATTGCACAATACTAGATCTAAAATAACCTGTTCCCTAGTTGGTTCCTTGACATATTGTTCTTGAAAACTGTCTCAAATGCATTCCATGAACTTGTCCTCCAAATTACTTTTGCCAATTTGATTTGCCCAGTCTATATGAAGATTAAAGTCCCTCACGATTATTGCATTACCCTTGTTACATGCTCCTCTAATTTCCTGATTTACACTCTATCCAAAACTATAGCTACTGTAAGGGGTCCTATAAACTACCCGCACCAGTGTTTTCTGCCCCTTGTTATTTCTTAGTTCCACCCATACTGATTCCACATCCTGATTTTCTGTGCTAAAATCTTTTCTCACTACTGCCTTTATCGCATCCTTTATTATCAGGGCTACCCGCCCCCCTCCTTTTCCATTTTGCCTATCTTTTCTAAACGTCAATTACCCTGGAATATTTAGTTCCCAACCTTGGTCACCCTGCAACCACGTCTCAGAAATGGCTATAAGACCAAACCCATTTATCTCTATATGTGCCATTAATTCATCTATCTTGTTACGAATGCTTCGTGCATTTAGATATGGCGCCTTTAATTTTAACTTTTTACTATTTATCCCTGATGTGACCTTAGCTACTACTGCCCTTTTACCTTTGTTAAACTCTCTCTCCCTTCCTGACACACTCTGCTTGTTTTTACCCAAATCACCAGTCTGCTCTGCAGCCTTGACTTTTCTCTTGAGACATATAAATTTACCCTTACCTGAACCCTGTCCCCCTCTTATTCGTTTAAAGCCCTATCTACTACCCTAGTTATTCGATTCGCCAGGACACTGGTCCCAGCCTGGGTTAAGTGAAGCCTGTCCCAACAGAACAGCTCCCTCTTTCCCCAGTACTGGTGCCAGTGCCCATGAATTGAAATCCCTGCTTCCCACACCACTCTTTCAGCCACCCATTTAACCTTCTAATCTGTTTATCCCAATGCCAATTTGCGTGTGGCTCAGGTAGTAATCCAGAGATTATTACCTTTGAGGTTCTGCTTTTTAATTTGGACCCTAGCTCCTCAAACTCCCTCAGCAGAGCCTCATTCCTAGTTCTACCTATGTCATTAGTTCCCACGTGGACCACGACAACTGGATCCTCCCACTCCTGCTTCAATTTCTTCTCCAGCCGCGCGGAGATGTCCTTAACCCTGGCAATGGGTAGGCAACACAGCCTTCGGGACTCCCGGTCGCGGCTGCAGAGAACAGTATCTACCCCCCCTGACTATACTATCCCCTAACACTGCCACATTCCTTTTTGCTCCCCCCTACTCGAATGGCCTCCTGTACCACTGTGCCGTGGTCAATTTGCCCATCCTACCTGCAGTCTTTGTTCTCATCCACACAGGTAGCAAGTACCTTATACCTGATGGATGAGGGTAAAGGCTGAGGCTCCTCCATTACTGCATCTGGGGTCCCCTTACCTGCCTGACTTGCAGTCACATCCTCCTGTCCCTGACCACTAACCAAATCTAAACCACCACATAACCCATGGGGTGTGACTGCCTCCTGGGTCAAAGTGTCCAGGCAACTCTCCCCCTCCCTCCTGCTTCACAATGTCTGCACCTTGGACTCCAGCTCAACAACTCTGAGCCGAAGTTCCTCAAGTTGCAGACACTTAATGCAGATGTGGTTGCCTGGGATACTCTGCTCTCCACAAACCCCTACATTCTGCTGTTATGGCACACCACCTGCACTGCCATCCCTATCTAACCTTGTTTTATTTATTTACTGAATTAAAGTTTTTATGTAATTGATTCACTTGGTTTTTTTTTAGTTATTTTTTAAACTAATGAATTTATCTAGTTTAAGTTATTAATTTAATAAAATGTATTACTCACCAACCAGTTGTCCTCTGATGTCACTCTTTCAATCTTCCAAAATTCTCGAGATTCTGGAACGGCCTCAGAGGACCGGAAGGCAGCAAATGTTATCTTGCTATTCAAGAAGGGAGGGAGAGAGAAAACAGGGAACTACAGACCAGTTGGCCTGACATCAGTCATCGGGAAAGTGCTAGAATCCGTTATTAAGGAAGTGGTAACAGGGCACTTAGAAAATCATAATATGATTAGGCAGAGTCAACATGGTTTTATGAAAGGGAAATCGTGTTTGACAAATTTATTAGAGTATTTTGAGGGTGTAACTAGCAGGGTAGATAAAGAGGAACCAGTGGATGTAGTATATTTGGATTTTCAAGAGGCATTCGATAAGGTGTCACATAAAAGGTTGTTACACAAGATAAGGGCTCATGGAGTCGGGAGTAATATATTAGCATGGATAGAGGATTGGTTAATGGACAGAAAACAGACTGTAAGGATAAACGGGTCATTTTCAGGTTGGCAGGCTGTAACTAGTGGGGTGCCGCAAGGATCGGTGCTTGGGCCTCAGCTATTTACAATCTATATTAATGACTTAGATGAAGGTAATGGATCCAAGTTTGCTGACGGTACAAAGCTCGGTGGGAAAGTAAGCTGTGAGGAGGACACAAAGAGTCTACAAAGGGATATAGACAGATTAAGTGAGTGGGCAAGAAGGTGGCAGATGGAGTATAATGTGGGGAAATGTGAGGTTATTCACTTTGGTAAGAAGAATAGAAAAACAGAATATTTTTAAATGGTGAAAACTATTAAATGTTGGTGTTCAGAGAGACTCGGGTGTTCTTGTACAAGAAACACAAAAAGTTAGTATGCAGGTACAGCAGGCAATTCGGAAAGTAAATGGCATGTTGGCCTTTATCGCAAGGGGGTTGGAGTTTTTTTTTATTCATTCATGGGATGTGGGCGTCGCTGGCGAGGCCAGCATTTATTGCCCATCGCGAATTACCCTTGAGAAGGTGGTGGTGAGCCGCCTTCTTGAACCGCTGCAGTCCGTGTGGTGAAGGTTCTCCCACAGTGCTGTTAGGAAGGGAGTGCCAGGATTTTGACCCAGCGACGATGAAGGAACGGCGATATATTTCCAAGTCAGGATGGTGTGTGACTTGGAGGGGAACGTGCAGGTGGTGTTGTTCCCATGCGCCTGCTGCTCTTGTCCTTCTAGGTGGTAGAGGTCGTGGGTTTGGGAGGTGCTGTCGAAGAAGCCTTGGCGAGTTGCTGCAGTGCATCCTGTGGGTGGTACACACTGTAGCCACAGTGCGCCGGTGGTGGAGGGAGTGAATGTTTAGGGTGGTGGATGGGGTGCCAATCAAGCGGGCTGCTTTGTCCTGGATGGTGTCGAGCTTCTTGAGTGTTGTTGGAGCTGCACTCACCCAGGCAAGTGGAGAGTATTCCATCACACTCCTGACATGTGCCTTGTAGATGGTGGAAAGGCTTTGGGGAGTCAGGAGGTGGGTCACTCGCCGCAGAATACCCAGCCTCTGACCTGCTGTTGTAGCCACAGTATTTATATGGCTGGTCCAGTTAGGTTTCTGGTCAATGATGACCCCCAGGATGTTGATGGTGGGGGATTTGGCAATGGTAATGCCGTTGAATGTCAAGGGGAGGTGGTTAGACTGTCTCTTGTTGGAGATGGTCATTGCCTAGCACTCATCTGGCGCGAATGTTACTTGCCACTTATCAGCCCAAGCCTGGATGTTGTCCAGGTCTTGCTGCATGCGGGCACGGACTGCTTCATTATCTGAGGGGTTGCGAATGGAACTGAACACTGTGCAGTCATCAGCGAACATCCCCATTTCTGACCTTATGATGGAGGGAAGGTCATTGATGAAGCAGCTGAAGATGGTTGGGCCTAGGACACTGCCCTGAGGAACTCCTGCAGCAATGCCCTGGGGCTGAGATGATTGGCCTCCAACAACCACTACCATCTTCCTTTGTGCTAGGTATGACTCCAGCCACTGGAGAGTTTTCCCCCTGATTCCCATTGACTTCAATTTTACTAGGGCTCCTTGGTACTACACTCGGTCAAATTCTGCCTTGATGTCAAGGGCAGTTACTCTCATCTCACCTCAAGCACAAGAGTAAGGAAGTCTCACTACAGTTGTACAGGGCTTTAGTGAGACCTCACCTGGAGTACTGCGTACAGTTTTGGTCTCCTTATCTAAGGAAGGATATACTTGCCTTGGAGGCGGTACAGCGAAGGTTCACTAGATTAATTCCTGGGATGAAAGGGATGTCTTATGAGGAGAGGTTGAGTAGAATGGGCCTATACTCTCTGGAGTTTAGAAGAATGAGAGGTGATCTCATTGAAACATATAAGATTATTAGGGGACTTGACAGGGTAGATGCTGAGAAATTGTTTCCCCTGACTGGAGAGTCTAGAACTAGGGGGCATAGTCTCAGGATAAGGGGTCGGCCATTCAAGACTGAGATGAGGAGCAATTCCTTCACTCAGAGGGTTGTGAATCTTTGGAATTCTCTACCCCAGAGGGCTGTGGATATTGAATCATTGAATATATTCAAGGCTGAAATCGATAGATTTTTGGACTCTAGGGGAATCAAGGGATATGGGGATTGGGCGGGAAAGTGGAGTTGAGGTCGCAGATCAGCCATGATCTTATTGAACGGCGGAGCAGGCTCAAGGGGCCGTATGGCCTACTCCTGCTCCTATTTCTTATGTTCTTATATTCTTACGTCCCCGTTCTGCTCTCTGTCACTGGTCCCGTTCTTTCTGCTCTTGGGTCTCCGTTCTCACTCCTTTTATCCCCAATAACCACTAAAAACTATTAACACTAACCAATGAACTAAATACTTACTGACTTACCCTCGGCGCTCCTCATTGCCTTGTTTTGATTCCTCATGTGGCTCCCCTGATGCTCCACTTGGTCTTAGTCTATAGTCCCTTTGTTTAAATCACTTAGCACCTCCTTCCCCCTCTGCACCTAATTCCCACACTCACCAAATTCCCAGTTGAACATCCTCACTCTGTTAGCTCTTCACTCCGTTAGAGATTCACTCTCTGTCTTTCCCAACCTCTGTGCCCAAGTTCTTTTGTAAACAATTTTACAACACCAAGTTATAGTCCAGCAATTTTATTTTAAATTCACAAGCTTTCGGAGGCTTCCTCCTTCCTCAGGTGAACGTTGTTGGAACATATCCAACACCTGAGGAAGGAGGAAGCCTCCGAAAGCTTGTGAATTTAAAATAAAATTGCTGGACTATAACTTGGTGTTGTAAAATTGTTTACAATTGTCAACCCCAGTCCATCACCGGCATCTCCACACCCAAGTTCTTTGAAAGAGCTGTTCACTTAGTTCCATCCCCTTGCCCTTTCCCCGTACTCCTTTTAAGTTTTTCTTTTTCAAATATTTAAACTATTATAGATTCTGCTTTCACCATTGTTTTTGGTAAGGAATTCCTATCTAAATAAAGAAAACATGCAGACTGACGTAAAGGGAATTTTCAAGAGGCCGCAGCCTGACAACGCCTTAGCTTGAGCTGTGGGAAAGCAAAATTTCAAACCGATGGAACGACAAATATGTCCATACATATAAACAATCCTTAGTAAAACAAGCCTCAATCTGGAGCCTCTCACAGATACAACTTCTCGAGGCCTAATAATTACCAGCAGACAATCCAAGACGTGCTTACTCCCATGTCCAACTGTGGCATTCCAAATCTTTAACAGGGAAGGAAAAAAAGAGCCAATCAAAAAAATGAACTTGCTGCTGTGGCCAAGCCATTCTAAACAAACAATCATAATCCACTAATGAAACTTTAATTGTCTTCAAGGATTGGGTGGGGACAGTTTGGTTTCTTAAAGCTTTGTAATTCTGCTATTGGTGATGCCCATTACACCGCCGGTTGCCCAGCAACACGGCTTAACAACAGGAAAACAATATAGAAGAGAGGTCAGTCACCGTGAGGTGTGACAGCGATTACCTGCTTCTGCATTTTCTCCGGGTTGCTCGCAGCAGCGCCCAGGAGATTCACCTGCCATTCCGGGAGATTCACCTGCCAATCCAGGAGATTCACCTGCCATTCCGGGAGATTCACCTGCCATTCCGGGAGATTCACCTGCCATTCCGGGAGATTCACCTGCCAATCCGGGAGATTCACCTGCCAATCCGGGAGATTCACCTGCCATTCCGGGAGATTCACCTGCCATTCCGGGAGATTCACCTGCCATTCCGGGAGATTCACCTGCCAATCCTGGAGATTCACCTGCCATTCCGGGAGATTCACCTGCCATTCCGGGAGACACCCAGACAATCCGGGAGGGTTGGCAACCCTAGGCCTAACCAATGATTTGTGTAGGTTTAGAATTATCCCTTCGATTTTCTACCTGATGCCCCTGTTGATAAAACCTAGGATCTTATATGTTTTTTATTGAAGACCATGACTAGCTTGTCCTTCTGCTTTTAAAGATTTGCGTATCAAAATCCCTAAAATCAATTGAAACTATTGCATTGTGAGATTTTTCAATTGTGGGGTCCTTCCTCATTATAGTCATAAGAATACCGGGGACCAATAAGAAAGAATTACCATGACCAATGAGAGTTTTGAGTCACGTTATTTCTGGGAATCACTGCAATGAGCTCCGATTACCAGGAAAAGAGACACCTGGTTCAGAAGGATGAAAAGGTCCTATGACTTTACAAACTGAAACCTGGAAAATCCCTGACCTTGTTGGGTGACCTTAACAGCCATTGATTGGTCCAGAGCCTTGTCAATCAAACACAGAACAATCGAGATGTTTACCAGCAGACAAAGAAATTCCTAATAAGTGACATTGACAGAATGATCATGTGAACATAAGAAATAGGAGCAGGAGTAGGCCACAGGGCCCCCTGAGCTCTGCTATTCAATAAGATCAGAGCTGATCTTTGACCTCAATTCCACTTTCCCGCCCGATCCCCATATCCCTTGATTCCCCTCGACTCCAAAAATCTATCGATCTCAGTCTTGAATATACTCAACAACTGAGCATCCACAGCCCTCTGGGTAGAGAATTCCAAATATCCACAACCCTCTGAGTGAAAAGATTCCTCCTCATCTCAGTCCTAAATGTATGACCCCTTATCCTGAGCTATGCCCCCTAGTTCTAGACTCTCCAGCCAGGAGAAACAGCCTCTCAGTATCTACCCTGAGAATCCCTCTCAGAATCTTATATGTGTCAATGAGATCACCTCTCATTCTTCTAAACTCCAGAGAATATAGGCCCATTCTACTCAATCTCTCCTCATAGGATAACTCTGTCATCCCAGGAATCAATCCAGTGAACCTTTGTTGCACTGCCTCTAAGGCAAGTATATCCTTCCTTCGGTAAGGAGCCCAAAACTGTACACAGTACTCCAGGTGTGGTCTCACCAAAGCCTTATACAGTTGCAGCAAGACTTCCTTACCCCATTCCAACCCCATTGCAATAAAGGTCAACATACCATTTGCCTTCCTAATTGCTTGCTTTACCTGCATGTTAACTTTCTGTGATTCATATTCAAGGACACCCAAATCTCTCTGAACACCAACATTTAATAGTTTCTCACTTTTAAAAAAATATTCTGTTTTTCTATTCTTCCTACCAAAGTGAATAACCTCACATTTCCCCACATTATACTCCACCTGCCACCTTCTCGCCCACTCACTTAACCTGTCGATGCCCTTTTGCAGGCTCTTTGTGTCCTCCTCACAACTTACTTTCCCACCTAGCTTTGTATCATCAGCAAACTTGGATACATTACACTCGGTCCCTTCATCTAAGTCATGAATGTAGATTATAAATAGCTGAGGCCCAAGCACCGATCCTTGTGGCACCCCACTAGTTACAGCCTGCCAACCTGAGAATGACCTGTTTATCCCTACTCTCTGTTTTCTGTCCGTTAACCAATCCTCTATCCCCGCTAATGTATTTCCCGCAACCCCACTTGATTACTGTTGGTCATTAAGGTCGCTTAAAAACAATCCTAACTTGGAAGGTCACATGATCACTATTGGTCAATAAGTTACATAGATACCCAGAATTTACAGCACAGAAACAGGCCATTTGGCCCAACTGGTCTGTGCCGTTGTTTATGCTCCACACGAGCCTCCTCCCACCCCTCTTCATCTCACCCTATCAGCATATCCTTCTATTCCTTTCTCCCTCATGTATTTATCTAGCTTCCCCTTAAATGCATCTATGCTATTTGCCTCAACTACTCCTTGTGGTAGCCAGTTCCACATTCTCACCACTCCCTGGGTAAAGAAGTTTCTCCTGAATTCCCGATTGGATTTATTAATGACTAGCTTATATTTATGACCTCTAGTTTTGGACACCACCATAAAATTCCTAGAGAGCAGCACTGACAATTGGACATGTCACATGATTACTATTGGCCAATGCGATTGCTCAAAAGGGACATCGACCACTTGTTTTTATATCTCGTGTGGTTTTGTGCACAGAGAGTCAAGACTGAGTGTCATCTTTAGGTCAAACAGGGTTAAAAGAGGGGGATAATTGGACCAGGGCATGCAGACGTAATTCAATCCATATTTTAAAGTCATACATTCTGTCCTAATTTTTATATATCACTGTTATAAATTCCTATGTCCACATTTAGAATGGAAACTGTCTATGCAACCTTTACACTGCAATACTTCCACTGAAAGGAAAGTCTAATTACAGTGTGGCAAGTTTACACAAATTCCACTGTGAATGTGGACATAGGAATTTATAATATAAAAAGTTGACAGGAAGTGGTAGCACTCTCACCTCTGAGTCAGAATGTTGTTAGTTCAAGTCCCACTCCAGGGACTTTCTCGGATCTAGGCTGACACTCCAGTGCAGTACCGAGGGAGTGCTGCACTGTCGGAGGGGCTGTCTTTCAGATGAGACGTTAAACTGGGGCCTCGTCTGCCCTCTCAGGTGGGCATAAGAGATCCAGTGGCACTAATTTGAACAACAGCAGGGGAGTTCTCCCTGGTGTCCTGGCCAACATTTATCCCTCAATAGATTATCCGGTCATTATCACATTGCTGTTTGTGGGACCTAGCTGTGTGCAAATTGGCTGCCGTGTTTCCTACATCTGCAGGGCTACAGGGAAAGAGCAAGGGGAGTGGAACTAATTGGATAGCTCTTTCAAAGAGCCGGCATGGGCACGATGGGCCGAATGGCCTCCTTCTGTGCTGTAAGATTCTACGATTCTATGAAATTTGGTGACCAAGAAGGATGATTTTAATTTTTGAGTAGCTTTTCTAATTAGTTAATTACAGAGGAGGACAACAACTTGTGAAGTCTGGAACGTGTAAATGGATCTGGTATATGTGATACTCCCCTGGGAAATGACTCCATTATTTGCTTTGTCGTTGGCTACTCTTGATTATTTTTGTTGCACGACTTTTGGTAGTGATTTTGTACATCCTTTTCTATCAGTTTTTCCAATCTGTTGTGTAGCAGTGGATGACAGTGTGTTTCACTTGATCTTTGAGTTTAACAGCCAAATCCAGTTCAAAGAGTGAAGTGACCTCAGTGGTGCTGCACCACGAGTTAGCCAGCTCTGACATCACTAACTAAGCAACGGGCAATACCGTCAATATTTTGTTTGCCTGTGGGATCTTGCTGTGCGCAGATTGTCTGCCATATTTCCTCACATTACAACGGTGGCTACACTTCAAATCCACTTCATTGGCTGTAAAGCGCTTTGGGACCCTCCTGAGGTCATGAAAGGCGCTGTATAAAATATCACAGTAAACTACATACTGGCGGCCAGTTGTGGAAAAGGTACACACACGACCACTTTGTATAAGCTAAACTACTGTGAAGATTTATTTACAAATAATTCATAGAGGTAAAACATCAGCAAGATACAATACATTGACAGTCAATAATTTACACTACATACGACAGGGATTACTGTTTTTTTTTTATTCGTTCACGGGATGTGGGCGTCGCTGGCGAGGCCGGCATTTATTGCCCATCCCTAATTGCCCTCGAGAAGGTGGTGGTGAGCCGCCTTCTTGAACCGCTGCAGTCCGTGTGGTGACGGTGCTCCCACAGTTTGAAAGGGTCTATTTTCCATTCAACTCCTTCTGGCAAATTCTAGGAACAATAGTCTTTGGTGGTAAACATGTAAGCAGTGCTAATGGAGCACTAGATACCCCTGTCCATTAAGATCAGCAGAAACTTCTGAGCATGGAAAGATTCTGGGTTATAAAGATATTTTCCTCCTTTGACATTCAAGCAATTTTTCCTAAGAGGCCAGGCAAACAAAATAATAATAGTCTTAACACTGTAGCAAACCACAGTGTGGGTGTTTTTCTTTTCTTGCATTTTAACCAGAGTGTATTAATGCATTACAACAATCGGAAATTATGGGCTGGATTTCCCCCTCCCTCCCCGAGCGGTCTTTGGGCAGCTGGTACCAGTCAGAACATGAGGTCAGTTCAGTCCAAAAATGGCAATCGGGGTCTTATGTTCCCCGGGGTCCCACCACCCCACCCAACAGTTGGCCCCCCCGGGGAACATTGACCACCATTTTCAGGGTGCTACTGCCCCATTTCTGCCGGGCAGGAGGGCTGAAAATCGTTTTAATCTATTTCCATCACACCAAGACGGATATGAGTGATAGACCCTACAGATCAAAGAGAGTTCTGCCTCTGTGAGTTAGCCGAAATGTTTCTGAGCACCTGTTTCAATTTTCAATAAAGCATTTTGAATCCATATTATAACTGGGTGAGGACCACTTTTAAAAGGAGCAGAGAAGATATTTCTCCCAATAAGATGCAAATTGTATTTTGTTCACAGTTACACCATCAGCTTATCAACCGAGTGTGCCCAATTATGAGATCTTTAGCTCAGCAACAAGGGTTGCCTAATGTACCGAGATATACTGGACGTGCCAGTCAGCAAAGCTCAGGAGATCTGAGTTGCCATTGAGTTTGGACGGGGGGCGGTGGGGGGGAGCAAGTTTCTTTCTAGGCTGAGTCAGTTGATAAAGCGCCAAAACAATTCACCCTCCAACACTCGGCCTCTGTTATTTCTGGTTTGTAATTGATCACTCGTGGCCTCTTGGATAACTCGCACCTCTTGAAAAAGATTCGATCTGACTCCAGTTGGATGTAGTGATTTTATTAACTTCGCACAAGGATCAACACATGCCAGTGTCTAGGCAGTAGTTCACAGCACAGAACAAGAATGATATACCCGTTCCATCCTGGGTAGAGAGTGTTTCTGCTTTTCGCTTCCTCCTGCTTCTACTTTCTTCCTTCCCTACACTGAGACTGAGTAGGGGCTGGCAACTTATACACTGAATTAACCCCTAGCCCCCTCTTCTCACTGCAGCAAAATACGTCCAATCAAATATTTTCCAAAATACTCCCTTTAATTTACCCAATCATTTCAAAAACACGTACTGGTCTGAAGAGACGGTGTCTTCTTTTTTTTTATTCGTTCATGGGACGTGGGCGTCGCTGGCGAGGCCGGCATTTATTGCCCATCCCTAATTGCCCTTGAGAAGGTGGTGGTGAGCCGCCTTCTTGAACCGCTGCAGTCCGTGTGGTGAAGGTTCTCCCACAGTGCTGTTAGGAAGGGAGTGCCAGGATTTTGACCCAGCGACGATGAAGGAACGGCGATATATTTCCATTTCTGGCACAATGTTCCCCAGTCCCTGCAGTTGATAAATCACCCTTTAGGCCTTGAAGGTGACAGGAGATGGCGAGCTTCAGCATTCCAGTATGTCTGAAGGAATTGCGGTTACTGTTGTGTTCCTCGCTTAGCTTGTAATAGCAAGATTCTCATATAATAAATAATAATAAAAACAAAAAGTGCTGGAAATACTCAGCAAGTCAGGCAGCATCTGTGGAGAAAGAAACAGAGTTAACGTTTCAGGTCGATGACCCTTTTTCAGAACTGTCATGACTGTTAGTGCCTGTAGCTGCAGTAAGTTGATTCAAAAGCAGTCTGTGTTATAGCACAATACTTTCAGCTAAAGCTTTGACTAATTAACCCTTTTCGTGCCTAGTACCCCGAAATACCTTAACCTATATTTCCTTACAGTTTCCCACCATGAGGAGGAGGAGCTACCTCCGACTCCTCACTCAATCTTATTTCTTACCTTACTGCAACTGGGTCGCTATCTCTAGGTTATTAGCATGTCGGTCAAGTCTTTTAAGCATATGTTCAATGACCAACACTATTATAATAACAACTTCTAAAACTACTGATACATGCAAAGCGATTCTCACTCAAGGGTGGGTGGAGACACTACCCATCACACCAATCCAATCATTTTTCCCAGTGTCATCTATCTTTTCCTCATTATCCTGACGTAGCTGGTGTAGGTGGTGCACAGAAGTTTCTTTCGTTCAATAATAATAGGATTTCCAGACTGTGCGAGTGCTCTTTGGGCCTCAGTCTGTAAACCTACATCCACCTGTGCCCTTGTGTGATTGTGCATGGGAACTGGTATCAGGACCACACGTCCAATCTTAACAATCTCAGTGGGGGTCACACAAAAGGAAGGGGCAGTTACGGGACAGGTGATAGATCCGTACCCAAAATTAGAGGCCGTGTTCATAATGAAATATCTCCCTTTCCCCGTTTGGCAATGCTTCGTCTGGTTCTTATACCATTTCTCGAGGGTGATTGTTCAATTCAATGTACCCTGATGCCAATTGAATCTGCACGTGGGAATACTTGCTTCAGTTACATCGCAGCGGCACCTCCACGTATCCTATCCTTAATTAGTGTACAACAAGACATGTCTGGGGTTGCCCAAGTGTCTCCCACCTGTGTTATCTTTCTTGGATGGGGCTCATATTCTTTATGAGTGTCATCTTCCCAAGTTCCAATGGACTCTACTGCCCAAACTCGGGTTGCCCGGCGGTGGGTTAACATTGGCATGGCCAAACTAACTCCTATCACACCTTTTGTCTGAGTATGGCAGGAATAGCGTGCTGGGAATGAATCTGAAGTGGGCTGTGGACTTCCGACAGTCCCAAGAGCTCTAATCTTTGGCGCAGAGTGCCCTATCTTTATACTATTCGGCTGTCGAGGTTGCACATACACATCTCTGGTCTTACCTCCCAGTTGTACATTATCCCACTCCCATTCTGGCTCTGTGTTAAACGACTTCAGATGAACTGTACCATGTGGCGTGACTATCTCACCCTTTCTCTCCTGACTTACAAGCTGCTTTTGTTCACACAGAGACAGCAACTTTGTCTCCCCCACCACCGTCCTCTCGCTAAATACCTGGGCGCTATGTGAGATGGGATACTTGACTATGCTCAGTTTAGACCATATTCTTATATCTCCCTCTCTTTGAACCTGAATGAAACCTCTCTGGGTCAATTTTCACTTTACCCTGTAACTTTCTTCTCGGTCTTGTCTAAGATCACCTTGAGTTACATTTTATTACATAAACACACATAGAAATATACATAGTGCTTCCAAGTTTCATTTGGTTAATATTACACACCATGACATGGACAAAGCAAATTATAATACACTGCACAGAAAACTACAGTGTATCGTATTGTCAAGATATCATGGACTTGAAAGATTCTCCAGCTCTCCTTTCACTAACATCCATCTTGTGGATATTTTTCCTCACTTCTCCCAATTTCAATGTTAACTCAAAGGAGCCTCACCCCGAATTTTGGACGTCCAAATGTCTATGTCCCTCTTTACTTCAATTTCAATCTCTCTGATTGGTACCAGTGTTTCCTGATTGTTTTATTAATTAGTCATTTTTTCTATGGAGGGTGTGTCAGTGCCTTGTTTAAAAGGTTTTCTCACTCTCCCGAGCCACATTGACCATTTCATTTTGTGCTGTTTGTCAAGTTACTGAGCATGCCTGAGACACGTCCTTCATAAGAACATAAGAAATAGGCGCAGGAGTGGGCCATATGTCCCCTCAAGCCTGCTCCGCCATTCAATCAGATCATGGCTGATCTTCGACTTCAACTCCACTTCCCCGCCCGATCCCCATATCGCTTCATTCCCCTAGAGTCCAAAAATCTATCGATCTCAGCCTTGAATATACTCAACGACTCTGCACCCACAGCCCTCTGGGGTAGAGAATTCCAAAGATTCACAACCCTCTGAGTGAAGAAATTCCTCCTCATCTCAGTCTTAAATGGTCAACCCCTTATCATGAGACTATGTCCCCCAGATCTAGACTCTCCTGCCAGGGGAACAGCTTCTCAGCATCTACCCTGTCAAAGCCCCTCAGAATCTTATATGTTTCAATGAGATCGCCTCTCATTCTTCTAAATTCCAGAGAGTCTAGGCCCATTCTACTCAACCTCTTCTCATAGGACAACCCTCTCATCCCGGGAATCAATCTATGAACCTTTGTTGCACTGCCTCCAAGGCAAGTATATCCTTCCTTAGATAAGGAGACCAAAACTGTACACAGTACTCTAGGTGAGGTCTCATCAAAGCCCTGTACAAATGTAGCAAGACTTCCTTACTCTTGTACTCCAACCCCCTTGCAATAAAGGCCAACATGCCATTTGCCTTTGTAATTGCTCGCTGTTCCTGCATGTTAACTTTCTGTGTTTCTTTTATGAGGATACCTAAATCTCTCGGAACACCAACATTTAATAGTTGCTCATCATTTAAAAAATATTCTGTTTTTCTATTCTTCCTACCAAAGTGAATAATCTCTTATTTCTCCACATTATACTCCATCTGCCACCTTATTGCCCACTCACTTAACCTTTGCAGAGTCTTTGTGTCCTCCTCACACCTTACTTTCCCACCTAGTTTTGTATCAATGCACCTCCATCTTGCATTTCCGCATACTAGTTGCCTCATACGCAACATATATTAACTTTCTGCTGGCCAGTCTCTTTTCCCTCATGGTATTTCCGAACGTGTTTTCCATGGTGCACGTCATATGCCCAGTAAGATTCAATGCTGTGAGAGGAACTGCTCTGTTTAAAGAGTAGTTCTAATAGCTCACCAGGCCATAGAATCATAGAATCATAGAAGTTTACAACATGGAAACAGGCCCTTCGGCCCAACATGTCCATGTCGCCCAGTTTATACCACTAAGCTAGTCCCAGTTGCCTGCACTTGGCCCATATCCCTCTATACCCATCTTACCCATAGGCCTTTGTATTCATGTTCTTCATCCTGGTCTCTGTCTCCAATTGATGGCAGCACACATTTGTCTCTCTCATGTCCACTGTAGCCATTCTTGGGCTTTCAGGTTGTCTTATCAAAAGGTCGGGGGGGTGTCTGGAGTTTTTTGCTTATCTCCCCCTGCATAGTCCTGATGTCTCAGGCAGTGCCAGGCTATCAAATGCAGTTTCCTCATCGTTCAGCACAGGCAAGGACACAAATATCTCCAAGAGAAAGCTATCAATTTACTATTCTCAACAGCACTTTCCTGGCTTTCACGAGATTGTACATTTACACCAGATTGATATCTTTTGGTAAATCATGCCCAGGTCAATGACTTTAGAGAAATTCCCATTTGGTGGTGTAATTTTTCTGTTTCTATACTTTAATTCTCAATCGCTTCCTCTCATCCAATTTTACACATCCCGTTATTTTACCATTTCATCTCATTCATGAACCCTGGATGAACTTTACTGTCCAAAACAACATTTACTGTCTGGTCTTAACGTCATGATGTGGAGATGCCGGTGATGGACTGGGGTGGACAAATGTAAGGACTTGCACAACACCAGGTTATAGTCCAACAGTTTTATTTGAATTATATTTGGAATTTATAAATTGAATTCATTTCAACAGTTCAAATAAAACTGTTGGACTATAACCTGGTGTTGTGCAAGTCCTTACATTGGTCTTAACATCAATACATTTTTGTGGTTTATTTTACTTAATTTCTTCTTGAACCGCTCTTCCTTTCCCAAAATATCCCACTACATTATGCCTGAGCCCATTCCATCATTTCAGAATTATCCTAATTCCAGACAGCAGGATTGTTGGACTGACAGGACTAGTCAATGTATAATTTTATTTAACCCCATAATACTTTCTTCCTTGATGCACGGCATTGGATAGGAACCATTTAGAACTAGACTCATTTTATTTTAAAATATAATTTGATTATCCCCTTAAACTACAGGTAAATTTTCCCTTCTCGAGTGCTTGAACAGCAACTCATATCAATTTATCTTATCAATTCCAATTTCAGAAATTATCCCCAGTTTTGGTGGTTTTACAGTAGAGACAGAAGTGCTTGTAATTACTTTTGGATGCAACTCCTATATCTCCCCCCACCCCCCAGCACACTGACTTGAAAGATAATAAATAACCCTCAATGGGTTAAAGCCGAGCTTTTGAGAGGCACAGTCTCAGTCCAAATTGTCACCGTGCTATGATATTGGATATCTGCCAAAGTCTGCAGATAAGGTCTCAAATTCTTAACACCACTCGATCGCTTCCTGCACCAACACTTTTGCGGTCCAGAACACCATAGTCCCCTGTGTAAAAGAGAAGAATGACAGGAAATCCACTGTGGCTCTTCTTGAGAGCCTAAGGGGTTAACTTGTCAATTCACGATTTCCTTCTGTCACCATGGGGAAACATCCAGTTAAACTAAGAATCTTAAAAATCCGAGGCACATATGAGTCAGCAGATGGACATGCTGGAAGTTCAGAGGGTGGGGAAAGAGTCAATCACAATCGCAGCTTTGTTTAGCTGCGATGTCATTAAAACAAAGATGCTCTAGAGAAGATCAAATGGATCTTTTCCCAAAAAGTCTTTGTGGCTTTTATAACTTGCACAAAGATCCGAACACAGTTAAACTCTGGATAATAAATTTCAGCTTCTCCAACCTCCACTTTTCAAAACATGAGCCATGAAGGCACAAAAGATTTACCAATTTTTATCCCTCCTTAGTAATTGAAAATCTGTTGAAAACAGCAGAAATCAAAGTATTTCCTTCAATTAACTTTAAACATTCGATGAAACAATTCTGCTGTACAATCGAACTGCTCCAGATCGTTATCACAGAGATGGCAGAGATTCTTTAACCGTTTTTTTTCTCTTCCTTCATGGTCATTTTGTTATGACCGCCATCAATCACAAAATCAAAGGGTCAGTTTGCTAGCAGCTGTCACATTTCAGTATACCTCGAAACATGACTAAACAAATAGAGTCACTTCAAAATGTCCCAATATTTTAACACATCAATTCACACTCACCAATACTCAACACAACTTAAACTTCAAATCACTTGACATTTACTTCAAATCATTAAGCATTTAAGAAATTCAAAATGTCAATTTTTATGTGTTGATCTCATGTCTGGAATTTGAGACACTCACATTTTTTGTAAGAACCAGAATTTTCTGTGACCTCAATAAAAGTCTGGTTTTCGCAATTTAATAAGTTCTTAGATAATTTAGATTTTTGCAATTGTTAATGCCCCCACACTCCCGCCCCCAACCCACCTGTTTTCCCAGGCTAAAATCATGCCCATTCTATAGCTTGTGAACCTCTCCCTTTCTCCCATAACAAGCCAGGATAAAGGAGCACAGGATCCGACAGCAAAGTTTCACACCTCACACAATCATCCAGAGAGACTTGGAGAGACTAAAAACACTCAAAATAAAGAAAATTCTCTCGTTTGTAACAGAAGAAGAGACAGAAATTTCCCCCTTCCCTGTTCTCCCGTTTTAAATAATTTATCCTTTAATCTCTGCACTCCATTTTCAACCTCCAATGTTTCCTACTTAACTCAATTCTGAACCGATTTAAAATCTCATGTGGGAAAGACCATTTAACGGGCTTGTTTTTACTCCCCTGTTTAAAAGTTTTCTCCCTCTCCTCCGTTGCTGGAGGGATAGGGTATAGTGACATCGAATACAAACAAGAAGGGTTTACTGGGGAACCAGCCGAGAGTTCCATTCTCTTTCTCGGTTCACTTTCTAGACCCTCTACGACTGCCTCTCTATCTAGTTGATCCCAGCCGACATCACCCACTGGACTCCCCGTAATGATAGCCGACACTCAGGCGGACCGGTGTCCCAGATTCCCTTGTATCTCGTAGGCTTCAAGTCTGCATTTAGTGTGGTCGGCCTCCCAGTTTGGTTTATCCATTATCTCACTAAGGGCTCCCCTCCAGTTCCCCAATTCTCTCCTCAAATCACCAGTTGCCTTTTCTAACCTACCGATTTTCTCCTTAGTTTCTTGTGCCCAAACCACGCGTGCAGCCGCTGTACAGCTACTATTATGCTGTTAATGTAACATAAATGATAGGTCCTGTGATTGACTTCTTGTACTAACATCTGTTTCACCTGGCAAAGCTCCTTTTCCAGGTCGCCTCTTATCTGGTCACCGTGATGCCCACAGAAATGCGCAGCACAGACCAACAACTGTCTACCTTTCTCCATTTAAATCTTTTCCTCGTCCACTCATTTCTGGACATAATCAACCACCTTTTTATAGGTTTTATCCTCATCATTCCCCATCATAGACAGTAAATCGGCTGTGTCCAGTTTCTCTAGTTGCGTTAATAATGCCTTCTAAAGGCAGATTATTACTTGAATGGTGATAAGATTGGGAAAAGGGGAGGTGCAACGAGACCTGGGTGTCCTTGTACACCAGTCACTGAAAGCGAGCATTCAGGTGCAGCAAGCAGTTAGGAAGGCGAATGGTATGTTGGCCTTCATTGCAAGAGGATTTGAGTACAGGAGCAGGGTTGTCTTACTGTAGTTATACGGGGCCTTGGTGAGACCACATCTGGAGTATTGTGTGCAGTTTTGGTCACCTTTATCTGAGGAAGGATGTCCTTGCCATGGAGGGAGTGCAACGAAGGTTTACCAGACTGATTCCTGGGATGGCAGGACTGATGTATGAGGAGAGATTGGGTTGACTAGGCCTATATTCACTAGAGTATTAGTGCCTGCAGCTGCAGTAAGTTGATTTAAAAACAATCTGTGTTATAATACAGAACTTTCAGCTAAAGCTTTGACTAATTAACCCTTTTCAAGCCTGGTTCCCCTAAATACCTTAACCTATATATCCTTACACTCCCCCCGACCCCCTTACTAACCAGCTCCTTAGAAGTCATTAGCCCAGGTAAAAGGTAATATGACTGTAATTTTTTTTTATTCGTTCATGGGATGTGGACGTCGCTGGCGAGGCCGGCATTTATTCCCATCCCTAATTGCCCTTGAGAAGGTGGTGGTGAGCCGCCTTCTTGAACTGCTGCAGTCCGTGTGGTGAAGGTTCTCCCACAGTGCTGTTAGGAAGGGAGTTCCAGGATTTTGACCCAGCGACGATGAAGGAACGGCGATATATTTCCAAGTCAGGATGGTGTGTGACTTGGAGGGGAACGTGCAGGTGGTGTTGTTCCCATGTGCCTGCTGCTCTTGTCCTTCTAGGTGGTAGAGGTCGCGGGTTTGGGAGGTGCTGTCAAAGAAGCCTTGACGAGTTGCTGCAGTGCATCCTGTGGATGGTACACACTGCAGCCACAGTGCGCCGGTGGTGAAGGGAGTGAATGTTTAGGGTGGTGGATGGGGTGCCAATCAAGCGGGCTGCTTTATCTTGGATGGTGTCGAGCTTCTTGAGTGTTGTTGGAGCTGCACTCATCCAGGCAAGTGGAGAGTATTCCATCACACTCCTGACTTGTGCCTTGTAGATGGTGGAAAAGCTTTGGGGAGTCAGGAGGTGAGTCACTCGCCGCAGAATACCCAGCCTCTGACCTGCTTTTGTAGCCACAGTATTTATATGGCTGGTCCAGTTAAGTTTCTGGTCAATGGTGACCCCAGGATGTTGATGGTGGGGGATTCAGCAATGGTAATGCCGTTGAATGTCAAGGGGAGGTGGTTAGACTCTCTCTTGTTGGAGATGGTCATTGCCTGGCACTTATCTGGCGCAAATGTTACTTGCCACTTATGAGCCCAAGCCTGGATGTTGTCCAGGTCTTGCTGCATGCGGGCTCGGACTGCTTCATTATCTGAGGGGTTGCGAATGGAACTGAACACTGTGCAATCATCAGAGTACATCCCCCATTTCTGACCTTATGATGGAGGGAAGGTCATTGATGAAGCAGCTGAAGATGGTTGGGCCGAGGACACTGCCCTGAGGAACTCCTGCAGCAATGTCCTGGGGCTGAGATGATTGGCCTCCAACAACCACTACCATTTTTCTTTGCGCTAGGTATGACTCCAGCCACTGGAGAGTTTTCCCCCTGATTCCCATTGACTTCAATTTTACTAGGGCTCCTTGGTGCCACACTCGGTCAAATGCTGCCTTGATGTCAAGGGCAGTCACTCTCACCTCACCTCTGGAATTCAGCTCTTTTGTCCATGTTTGGACCAAGGCTGTAATGAGGTCTGGAGCCGAGTGGTCCTGGCGGAACCCAAACTGAGCATCGGTGAGCAGGTTATTGGTGAGTAAGTGCCGATTGATAGCACTGTCGAGGACACCTTCCATCACTTTGCTGATGATTGAGAGCAGACTGATGGGGTGGTAATTGGCCAGATTGGATCTGTCCTGCTTTTTGTGGACAGGACATACCTGGGCAATTTTCCACATTGTCGGGTAGATGCCAATGTTGTAGCTGTACTGGAACAGCTTGGCTAGAGGCGCAGCTAGTTCTGGAGCACAAGTCTTCAGCACTACAGCTGGGATGTTGTCGGGGCCCATAGCCTTTGCTGTATCCAGTGCACTCAGCCGTTTCTTGATATCACGTGGAGTGAATCGAATTGGCCGAAGACTGGCTTCTATGATGGTGGGGATATCGGGAGGAGGCCGAGATGGATCATCCACTCGGCACTTCTGGCTGAAGATGGTTGCAAACGCTTCAGTCTTGTCTTTTGCACTCACGTGCTGGACTCCGCCATCATTGAGGATGGGGATGTTTGCAGAGCCTCCTCCTCCCGTTAGTTGTTTAATTGTCCACCACTATTCACGACTGGATGTGGCAGGACTGCAGAACTTTGATCTGATCCGTAGGCTTCAAGTCTGAATTTAGTGCGGTCGGCCTCCCAGTTTGGTTTATCCATTATCTCACTAAGGGCTCCCCTCCAGTTCCCCAATTCTCTCCTCAAATCACCAATTGCCTTTTCTAACCTACCGATTTTCTCCTTAGTTTCTTGTGCCCAAACCACGCGTGCAGCCGCTGTACAGCTACTATTATGCTGTTAATGTAACATAAATGATAGGTCCTGTGATTGACTTCTTGTACTAACATCTGTTTCACCTGGCAAAGCTCCTTTTCCAGGTCGCCTCTTATATGGTCACCGTGATGCCCACAGAAATGTGCAGCACAGACCAACAACTGTCTACCTTTCTCCATTTAAATCTTTTCCTCATCCACTCATTTCTGGACATAATCAACCACCTTTTTATAGGTTTTATCCTCATCATTCCCCATCATAGACAGTAAATCGGCTGTGTCCAGTTTCTCTAGTTGCGTTAATAATGCCTTCTAAAGGCAGATTATTACCTGAATGGTGATAAGATTGGGAAAAGGGAAGGTGCAACGAGACCTGGGTGTCCTTGTACACCAGTCACTGAAAGCGAGCATTCAGGTGCAGCAAGCAGTTAGGAAGGCGAATGGTATGTTGGCCTTCATTGCAAGAGGATTTGAGTACAGGAGCAGGGATGTCTTACTGAAATTATACAGGGCCTTGGTGAGACCACATCTGGAGTTTTGTGTGCAGTTTTTTTCTCCTTATCTGAGGAAGGATGTCCTTGCCATGGAGGGAGTGCAACGAAGGTTTACCAGACTGATTCCTGGGATGGCAGGACTGACGTATGAGGAGAGATTAGGTTGACTAGGCCTATATTAACTAGAGTTTAGAAGAATGAGAGGTGATCTCATCGAAACATATAAAATTCTAACAGGACTAGACAGACTAGATGCAGGGAGGGTGGTCCCGATGGATGGGGAGTCCAGAACTGGGGTTACAGTCTCAGGATACAGGGTATGCCATTTAGAACCGAGATGAGGAGAAATTTCTTCACTCAGAGGGTGGTGAACCTGTGGAATTCTCTACCACAGAAGGCAGTGGAGGCCAAGTCATTAGATGTATTCAAGAAGGAGATAGATATATTTCTTAATGCTAAAGGGATCAAGGGATATGGGGAAAAAGCGGGAACAGGGTACTGAGTCAGACGATCAGACATGATCATTTTGAATGGGGGAGCAGGCCCGAAGGGCTGAATGGCCTACTCTTGCTCCTATTTTCTATGTTTCTATGCTTTTCTACCTCCGTAGAGCTGGCCATTATGGATCATATTGACTACTGGCAAGTCGCCTGCACGTCCCTAAGGTTTCCTTCCCAAACTGACGTACTAATCAAATAGGTCAGCCTTGGGACATCGTTTAAAGAAAACAAATATCACCATATGTCAGGCCCTGCCACGGTCGCCGGCATCTTGAAAAAGATTCGATCTGACTCCAATTGGATGTAGTGATTTTATTAACTTCACACAAGGATCAACACATGCCAGTGTCTAGGCAGTAGTTCACAGTACAGAACAAGAATGATATACCCGTTCTGTCCTGGGTAGAGAGTGTTTCTGCTTTTCGCTTCCTCCTGCTTCTACTTTCTTCCTTCCCTACACTGAGACTGAGTAGGGGCTGGCAACTTATACACTGAATTAACCCCTAGCCCCCTCTTCTCACTGCAGCAAAATACATCCAATCGAATATTTTCCAAAATACTCCCTTTAATTTACCAAATCATATAGACAACACGTACTGGTCCAGAAGAGACGGTGCCTTCTGGCCTCCCCTTATCTCTCCTTATCCCGAGCACAGTGTTCCCCAGTCCCTGCGGTTGATAAACCATCCTTCAGGCCTCGAAAGTAACAGGAGATGGCTAGCTTCAGCATTCCAGTATGTCTGAAGGAGTGGGGGTTATGTTCCTCCCTTAGTTTGTGATATCAAGATTCCCATGACTATTAGTGCCTGCAGCTGCAGTAAGTTGATTTAAAAACAGTCTGTGTTATAATACAGAACTTTCAGCTAAAGCTTTGACTAATTAACCCTTTTCAAGCCTGGTTCCCCTAAATACCTTAACCTATATTTCCTTACACTCCCCCCGACCCCCTTACTGACCTTAGAAGTCATTAGCCCAGGTAAAAGTTAATATGACTGTAATGGGGGTACTTTCAACCTGCTGTGCTATTTGGTGTAAATTTTCCTGTCAAAACATTGCTGCCTCGGGAGGGGAAACTACTGTTGATCCCCCTCAGCAACGTTTCTCTGGACGAAATTTTTCCCTCAGCCACATCAACAAGAATAAGTTAACTGGTTATTCTCCTCATTGCTGTTTCTTGGGGCTGCTACATTCACCTACATAACATCAGTGAAGACACTTCAAAGTAGCCCATTGTAGGTGAATGCTTTGGGACGTTTCTGAGAGATGCACTAAGGTACAATGTTGACAGAAACCATCTGTACGGCCAAATAATCCTGAGAACTGTTCCAATCGCCCTGAGAATAAGTTTAGGCAACAATCAATGAAAGCTGAGAAAACAAAGACAGAAACAATATTCACAGCGTAACCGACAATGACACAGATATAACTTTTCTAAAAAGTTTAATTGTGAACAAAACCACAGCAACCATGAAAATATCTGCAATATCTATACAATGGCAAAAAGAGAAGGAAAAATACACTTATAGTATCATAAAATTATAGTCGAGCTCCCAGGCATGCCTGGGAGACACAGGTAAGTTTACAGACATTTTCTTGTACATAACATTTCGGATTAATTGATGCAATAGTTGAGTACAATATAATTCCTTGGTTCTGATGAAGAACCTCCAACCTTAACCTTAAGATGTAAGTACCTGCAGTTGCAGTCAGTTGATTTAAAAGCAGACGATGTGGAGTGGCTGAAGCAGATCAGCTTAACCTGTCTCTTCTCTTAAAAAAACAACTTTTAAAGCACCTTTAACCTATTAAAATGACAGGTTAACATCTCATTAAATGGTAACTTTTGCTGGGCTACTGTTTCCCAAGGCTGGCGACTCAACAACCCATTCAAGTAGCCTTAAGGATCAACAAGGTCATCTATGTGCAGAACCACAAGAGATGGGTGAGATCCTAAATGAATATTTCACATCGGTATTTATGGTTGAGAAAGGCATGGATGTTAGGGAACTTGGGGAAATAAATAGTGATGTCTTGAGGAGTGTACATATTACAGAGAGGGAGGTGCTGGAAGTCTTAACGCGCATCAAGGTAGATAAATCTCCGGGACCTGATGAAATGTATCCCAGGACGTTATGGGAGGTTAGGGAGGAAATTGCGGGTCCCCTAGCAGAGATATTTGAATCATCGACAGCTACAGGTGAGGTGCCTGAAGATTGGAGGGTAGCAAATGTTGTGCCTTTGTTTAAGAAGGGCGGCAGGGAAAAGCCTGGGAACTACAGACCGGTGAGCCTGACATCTGTGGTGGGTAAGTTGTTAGAGGGTATTCTGAGAGACAGGATCTACAGGCATTTGGAGAGGCAGGGACTGATTAGGAACAGTCAGCATGGTTTTGTGAGAGGAAAATCATGTCTCACAAATTTGATTGAGTTTTTTGAAGGGGTAACCAAGAAGATAGATGAGGGCTGTGCAGTAGACGTGGTCTACATGGACTTTAGCAAAGCCTTTGACAAGGTACCGCATGGTAGGTTGTTACATAAGGTTAGATCTCACGGGATCCAAGGTGAGGTAGACAATTGGATACAAAATTGGATTGACGACAGAAGACAGAGGGTGGTTGTAGAGGGTTGTTTTTCAAACTGGAGGCATGTGACCAGCGGTGTGCCTCAGGGATCGGTGCTGGGTCCGCTGTTAATTGTTATTTATATTAATGATTTGGATGAGAATTTAGGAGGCTTGGTTAGTAAGTTTGCAGATGACACCAAGATTGGTGGCATTGTGGACAGTGAAGAAGGTTATCTAGGATTGCAACGGGATCTTGATAAATTGGGCCAGTGGGCCGATGAATGGCAGATGGAGTTTAATTTAGATAAATGTGAGGTGATGCATTTTGGTAGATCGAATCGGGCCAGGACCTACTCCGTTAATGGTAGGGCGTTGGGGAGAGTTACAGAACAAAGAGATCTAGGAGTACAGGTTCATAGCTCCTTGAAAGTGGAGTCACAGGTGGATAGGGTGGTGAAGAAGGCATTCAGCATGCTTGGTTTCATTGGTCAGAACATTGAATACAGGAGTTGGGATGTCTTGTTGAAGTTGTACAAGACATTAGTAAGGCCACACTTGGAATACTGTGTACAGTTCTGGTCACCCTATTATAGAAAGGATATTATTAAACTAGAAAGAGTGCAGAAAAGATTTACTAGGATGCTACCGGGACTTGATGGTTTGACTTATAGGGAGAGGTTGGATAGACTGAGACTTTTTTCCCTGGAGAGTAGGAGGTTTAGGGGTGATCTTATAGAAGTCTATAAAATAATGAGGGGCATAGATAAGGTAGATAGTCAAAATCTTTTCCCAAAGGTAGGGGAGTCTATAACGAGAGGGCATAGATTTAAGGTGAGAGGGGAGAGATACAAAAGGGTCCAGAGGGGCAATTTTTTCACTCAAAGGGTGGTGAGTGTCTGGAACGAGCTGCCAGAGGCAGTAGTAGAGGCGGGTACAATTTTGTCTTTTGAAAAGCATTTGGACAGTTACATGGGAAAGATGGGTATAGAGGGATATGGGCCAAGTGCAGGCAATTGGGACTAGCTTAGTGGTATAAACTGGGCGACATGGACATGTTAGGCCGAAGGGCCTGTTTCCATGTTGTAAAGTTCTATGATTCTATGATTATTCATGTGAGAGGTTATACAGTGAGCATTCCCAGCAGAGAGTGGAGACCACGTTCAGTCTTCAGGTGAAGAGGGCAGGGGATAATTGGACCAGGGAGTACAAGCGTCATTCAATCGCCATTTCAAAGTCCATTAAATGGAACTGCACCATTAATTTCCTGCCTTCGATGTTTGTATTTTCTCCCTCAAACTCTCTCGTACTTGTGTTTTTTTCGCTCCCATGAGGGAACGTCGGGTATACCTACAGCTTAAGTTATAAAACACAGATAACTAACTACCTGTTGTCACACGCCAAAGGCTTGTTCTCAGCGTTGTTCTTGACTTGTCAGCTTTTTGGGGGTGGTGTCAGCTTTCTTTGGCGGAGGGGGGGGGGTGGGTTTGGTGGGTCAGCTCCTGCTGATTCTCGAGGGTGATGCTTATGATGTTACGTCAATATGTGTCGTTTCGTCTATTTTGTTCCCATACTTCTTTAACGCTAATTTAAAAAGTCCATTTTCGAACTCTGTGCACAGGCAGTAGCCTCGCGCTAACTCAGATTCAAACCTTGAGAATTGATCTGTGATGTCCACCTTGTAGAATATGACGTTACGCTTGCTACCATCCACCATTTCTTCTTCTGAAGCAGTGTGCTCCTGATTTTAAAAAAATCAAAAATCGTCAGAGTGTATCCAGGGAAATTTAATCTAATTCTCTAACAAAAAACTTCCGGTGAGCAACTAAATGGGATAGAGGAGCAAAGGAATCAGGGAAGGCGGATACATAATCATGAAGGGTCCAGAGAGAGCAGATCGAGAGAAACTGTTCCCATTGGCGGAAGGGTCAAGAACCAGAGGATTGGTAAAAGAGCCAAAGGTGACATGAGGAAAAACTTTTTTTTTTACCCAGCGAGTGGTTAGGATCTGGAATGCACTGCCCGAGGGGGTGGTGGAGGCAGATTCAATCGTGGCCTTCAAAAGGGAACTGGATAAGTACTTGAAAGGAAAAAATTTGCAGGGCTACAGGGATAGGACGGGGGAGTGGGACTGGCTGGATTGCTCTTTCGCTCAGAGCCGGCGCGGACTCGATGGGCCAAATGGCCTCCTTCCGTGCTGGAACCTTTCTATGATTCTATGATTCTAAATCGCTAAACGTAGTGACGCAAGTTGATAAGGCTCTAAAGAGTACTGGGATTCAATTTTAAAGGAATAGAATACAAAATCAGGGAGGTTATGTTAAATTTATATCGCACCTTGGTTAGACCACACTCTGAGTACTGTGTACAACTCTGGTCTGCGTCCTATAAAAAGGATATCAAAGCACTGGAGAAAATGCAAAAAAGATTTACAAGGATGTTACCAGAATTGAGAGGATGCAATTATCAGGAAAGACTGAGCAGAATGGACTCTTTTCTTTTGAGAAGGCAAAGAGGAGACCTGATAAAGGTCTTTAAAATGACAAAGGGGTTCAATAGGGTGGATGTGGAGAAACTATTTCCACTTGTGGGCGAGTCCAGAACAATATAAGATAGCCACTAACAGATCAAATGAAGAATTTCTTTACACAGAGAGTAGTGAGAACATGGAACTTGCTGCCACACGGAGTAGTTGAAGCATGTTGTGGGTTTTGAAACCTCAAACCTTCTAACCCAGAGGTGAGAGTGCTACCCACTGAGCCATGGCCGACACCAGGGAAATTGAGGCCAATTGTAGCACCCATACCTACACCATGGGTGAGATAAACTAACTCAACACAGAGGGGGCCGCAGCTGGGACCCTCCTGTATGGCTTCAGCGACTGGTTGTCTTAACCAGCTGAGCTGTCAGGCTGAGCCTTATGGCAAGCTTTTCTTCACTGTGCTATATCCAAACCAGGTGCGTTTGGTGCTGGTAGTGAGTGGGACAAGGGTGGATGTGTTCTATTTCTCAGCCCTGTTATTCCTCACAGTGAGTAGCAGAAAATAAAGCCCTGAGAACTTTACACCTCTACAACTACAACAACTTGCATTTATATAGCGCCTTTAATGCAGTAAAATGTCCCAAGGCGCTTCACAGGAGTGTCATCAGACAAAATTTGACACCGAGCCACATAAGCAGTTATTAGGACAGGTGACCAAAAGCTTGGTCAAAGACATAAGTTTTAAGGAGCGTCTTAAAGGGGGAGAGAGAGGTAGAGAGGCGGAGAGGTTTAGAGACGGAATTCCAGAGCTTAGGGCCTAGGCAGCTGAAGGCACGGCCGCCAATAGTGGAGCGATTGGAATCAGGGATGCACAAGAGGCCAGAATTGGAGGAGCGCAGAGATATCACACCTCAGAGTGTGAGAGACACATAAAAACAAACTGTTCTGTTCATCTAACTTTATCCTTCATAAGAACATAAGAAATAGGAGCAGGAGTAGGCCAATCGGCCCTTCGAGCCTGCTCCGCCATTCAATAAGATCATGGCTGATCTGATCCTAACCTCAAATCTAAAGATCACAAGAAGTAGGATCAGGACCCGGCCACTCAGCCCCTGGGCCCGCTCCGCCACCCACAGGGCCTTGACCGATCCGAACTCAGCTTCATGTCCAATTTCCTGCCCGCTCCCCGTAACCCCTAATTCCCTTTACTTCTAGGAAACTGTCGATTTCTGTTTTAAATTTATTCAATGATGTAGCTTCCACAGCTTCCTGGGGCAGCAAATTCCACAGACCTACTACCCTCTGAGTGAAGAAGTTTCTCCTCATCTCAGTTTTGAAAGAGCAGCCCCTTATTCTAAGATTATGCCCCCTAGTTCTAGTTTCACCCATCCTTGGGAACATCCTCACTGCATCCACCCGATCAAGCCCCTTCACAATCTTATATGTTTCAATAAGATCGCCTCTCATTCTTCTGAACTCCAATGAGTAGAGTCCCAATCTACTCAACCTCTCCTCATATGTCCACCCCCTCATCCCCGGGATTAGCCGAGTGAACCTTCTTTGTACTGCCTCGAGAGCAAGTATGTCTTTTCTTAAGTATGGACACCAAAACTGTATGCAGTATTCCAGGTGCGGTCTCACCAATACCTCCCTGTTTTTATATTCTATCCCCCTAGCAATAAAAGCCAACATTCCGTTGGCCTTCTTGATCACCTGCTGCACCTGCATACTAACTTTTTGATTTTCTTGCACTAGGACCCCCAGATCCCTTTGTACTGCAGTACTTTCCAGTTTCTCACCATTAAGATAATAACTTGCTCTCTGATTTTTCCTGCCAAAGTGCATAACCTCACATTTTCCAATATTGTATTGCATCTGCCAAATCTCCGCCCACTCACCCAGCCTGTCTATATCCCCTTGTAGGTTTTTTATGTCCTCCTCACTCTCTACTTTCCCTCCTCTTGTAGGTTTTTTATGTCCTCCTCACTCTCTACTTTCCCTCCCATCTTCAGTTGGATAAAGTTTGCCCAGTGCACATGTGCAACCATTAGTAGGGACTGAACTGGGGAGGTGGGTAGGGTCTCATCCCTTATTGCAGGAAAGGTTTGATGTGATCATTTTACGACTGCACCTACCAGAAATTCAATGCTGTTGGAGTTGCTGCATGACATTTGGTACATCTTCGAGTTGGCCTTCACTACAAAAGAAACTGGAAATGAAGAATTTCTGAAGTTGCAATTTCTATTGCAGTTTGTGAGCTCATAGTTAATGAGGTCAAATTGGATGCCTGTGAAAAGATCAAAAACAAAGCATGAAATTGCAAAGAAATGTGAGTGATTGATTCTGCAACATGAGTCATATGTTAGATTTAGATTCAAATTACGTGGTACAATTTTAAAGGGAAACCTGGGGGTGTATGTACACAAATCTTTGAAGGTGGCAAAGTTGGTACAGCTGTTAAAAAAGCATACGGGATACTTGGCTTTATAAATAGAGGCATAGAGTACAAAGGCAAGGAAGTTATGCTAAACCTTTACAAATCACTGGTTAGGCCTCAGACGCAGCATTGTGCCTGATTCTGGGCACCACACTTTAGGAAGGATGCAGGAGAGATTTACCAGAATGGTACCAGGGATGAGGGACTTCAGTTATGTGGAGAGACTGGAGAGGCTGGGATTGTTCTCCTTTGAACAGAGAAGGTTAATGGGGAGATTTAATAGGGGTTTTCAAATTTATGAGGGGTTTTGATAGAGTAGATAGGGAGAAACTGTTTCCACTGATAGGAGGGTCAACAACCAGAGGACACAGACTTAGGGTAATTGCCAAAACAATCAGAGGGGAGATGAGAAGAATTTTTTTGCACAGCGAGTTGTTATGATCTGGAATGCACTGCCTGAAAGGGTGGTGGGAGCAGATTCAATAATAACTTTCAAAAGTGCACTTGAAAAGGAAAAAAAATTGCAGGGCTATGGGGAAAGAGCAGGGGAGTGGGACTAATTGGATAGCTCTTTCAAAGAGCCGGCACAGGCACAATGGGCCGAATGGCCTCCTTTTGTGCTCAATGATTATTATTACAGATTATATAGATTTGGCCAAAGGTGTTCGCGGGAGGACATCAGGTGACGATTGGGCTCGGTTGTGATGCCTTCTACGGGTGAACAGCCTACTGACACTCACTGTCCAGGCTCACACATGAGAAGACTGGATGTTGGACGAGCAGCCTGACAGCACAGCGGCAGTAAATGGGGCATTGGAAAGGACACAGGAAAATTATGAATGAACCTGCAATCCTATCCTCAATTGTGCTGCGATTCCACTGGGAAATACAACAATAAATTGGGGCATAAAACCTGACGATAAATTATTGCAAATCTTTTGAGCAGTTTAATTTAACGTGTCAGTTTCAGAATTTGTCATTGTCGAACAAATTGAATTTTTGTCGTGTTAGCGTTTGAAAACAAGTCATTTAAAAGTTTGGGAGCCCGGTTCTAAGTTATATTCCAAGTGCTTTATTAAAATATGAAACGGGTGTTTGGAGACGATGGTCCCGGATTTTTGGAGCTTTTCCCACCCATTTTCAGGTGGTTTCAAGTGGGGTGATTGTAGGAAATCCTGGTGCCCAGTGTTGCTGAGGCAACATAGGGAGGATTTAAAATTTTAAAAGGCCAGCATAGACTATGTCCAATTAAACACAAGCAACTAATTGCACCACAAGGAATGGAGAAATTATTAAACGTGAACTTAATTTTCAAACCTTTTATTTCCTCCACCTCCTTCACCGGCCGCTCTGCAGTGTGGCGAATTTTGCAGCAATTACTGCCTCCCCACCTCACCCCTCCCTGCCGAGGCAGTTGAGCCAAGAGTACTGAAAATACACTCGAGTCAGTGCCAGGAGCCACAGGTGGACATAAAGCCTGACCCAGCACAGAAAAAAAAATAGGTGGATTTGTCTGAATCAGAGGCACAGAAATCTTTGATCAAGAATTAGTCAAGATAATAATTTTCAGTGATGGGGTCAGCATGAAATAAAAAGAAGAAATAACTTGCATTTATATAGCGCCTATCACAACCTCAGGACATCCCAAAGCGCTTTACAGCCAATGAGGTAGTTTTGAAGTGTAGTCAATGTTAGAACGTAGGAAATGGATGATCCTTTTCCTATACTGATGCAGGGATGTTATACATCCGGTCCAGGGAAAGGAAAGATCAGCCAGGGTTCCTGCACTTGACTGTATTGAAATGACCCATCTCAAGTGCTCTCGGGGGAGGTACTGGAGGGTGCCCATAGAACCAGTGTGAGCCAGTGCTGAGGCCTAGTCTAAGGATATTGAGAGCAGCCTTAGCATCTTTGCTAAGACACTGACTGTGATCTAACTCAGCACAGACTGAGGATCAAACCACAGGTCTACTGGTCTGTAGGATTCAGTGCTACACCACATGGTGCAGTTAGCCCACTAAACCATCAGGGAATTTGATTATTCCCCTCCTCCAAACATGCCCATAGGGGAACTGGAGTCTAAGGGGGTCATTTTAATCTAACCCACCTGGTTGGGAAACGGGTGGGTTGGGTTGAATGTGTGTTTTACACCCTGTCCGGTTTGCACTCCATTGATGGGCAGGTTTAAAACGGGGGTCTGACCCCGCCTCCCTCCGCCCCCCCCCCCTCCCCGGGGCGGGTTAGGTTAAAATGAACCCCCTAAATGTCAGACGAAACTGGGATTGGAATAATGGGTATGTACTGGAGAGTCCGGTACACGACTGGAGCAATCAGTTTGCGCGTTAATTGTAATTTGTCAGGAATATGTCGGTCTGAATAATTCAATAACTTACCGTTCATCAAGCTGTCAGATGTCTTTGCTGGTCACGAAATGATTTAAAAAGAAAAGACAAGTTAGTGACTAAATTGAGAAACGCCAGGTAATCTCTTATATAAGAAACAGTGGGGGGGGAGGGGCCAGCTCCACCCTGTGGTCACATGATCTCTACAAATGTGAGGTGGGACATGTTGATTAAAATAAAATTATAATTAATAATAATCAATAATTATACTTTGAATGGAGAGAGGCTGGGTGATGTGGAAGAGCAGAGGGATTTGGGAGGTCAGGTGCACAAGATATTAAAAGCAACACTTCTAGTGGATTATGCCATAAAAGATAATGGAATACTGGATTTCATGATGAGAGGTCGATGTATGGGATGGGTGTTTAGGCAAAGAGAGGGGACAGCACAGATTCACGAGGATGCTGCCTGGTATGAGGAAATACAAATACAAAGAAAGACTTGAAAAATTGGAGCTGTTTGCAATAGAACAGAGGAGATTAAGGGGGGATTTGATAGAGTTGTTTAATATTATCAAAGGATGGGACAGTGTGGATAGAAACAGACTGTTTCCAGCGATTGAGGGGTCCAGAATGAAGGGGACATAGGTATAAAAATAAATGTAAGGGAATTCGGATAGAGAGCAGGAGAAACTTTTATTTTACACAGAGAGTTGTGAGGCTGTGGAATTCCCGACTGGAGTTAGCGATTGAAGCACAGACCATGTCAACATTTGAGAATAGGGTTAGACAGGTGATTGAAGAAAAGGGGGATACAGGGATGTGGGACCAGAACGGGTACACAGGATTAGGATTGCTGCTCGTGTGGAGGATAAACACCAATATGGTGGTTGGTCCAAATGACCTGTTTCCATGTTGTAATTTTATAGAGAATTACATGGAATGTACAGCACAGAAACAGGCCATTCGGCCCAACTGGTCTATGCCGGTGTTTATGCTCCACACGAGCCTCCTCCCTCCCTACTTCATCTAACCCTATCAGCATATCCTTCTATTCCTTTCTCCCTCATGTGTTTATCTAGCTTTCCCTTAAATGTATCCATGCTATTCACCTCAACTATTCCATGTGGTAGCAAACTCTACATTCTAACCACTCTCTGGGTAAAAGAAGATTCTCCTGAATTCCTTATTGGATTTATTCGTGACTATCTTATATTTATGACCCTTAATTTTGGACTCCCCGCAAGTGGAAACATTTTCTCTTGCCAAACACCTTCATAATTTTAAAAATCTCTATTAGATCATCCCTCAGCCTTCCCTTCTCTAGAGAAAAGAGCCCCAGCCTGTTCAGCCTGTTCAGCCTTTCCTGATAGGTAGAACCTCTCACTTCTGGTATCTATTTCTACATAATTCTGTGTAACCTCCAACTCCTAACCGCAAATCCAAACTATTTCCGATATTGCTGGATTGACCTGTTTGACTGCTGTGCACCTGGAGATTTTGAAAGGGCTGGTTTGAGAACATAAGAACATAAGAAATAGGAGCAGGAGTAGGCCAATCGGCCCCTCGAGCCTGCTCCGCCATTCAATAAGATCATGGCTGATCTGATCCTAACCTCAAATTTAAAATCATGTCCAATTTCCTGCCCGCTCCCCGTAACCCCTAATTCCCTTTACTTCTAGGAAACTGTCTATTTCTGTTTTAAATTTATTTAATGATGTAGCTTCCACAGCTTCCTGTTGCCCATTTGGAGGATAACAAGAATAAGAATAACAAGGTCTGTTAGCATCATCAACCTCAGATATCTGAAAATGAGCAGGATGGGGATTTAAACTTGATAAGGGAGTCATAAAGCCCCATGTATCCCCCTAAATGGCCCACGAACACTTTGACACTCTGGAGTTTAGGTTGGCCGTAGACTTTTAGGAGGTAATTTTGACCTTGTGCAACAGGCGATAGTGAGTCGGCAGCCTGTTTACATCGCCCCTGATTTTTATTTCCGTTGACTTAAATTCAGGAATGCCCTACCTGAAAGGACAGTGGAAACAGTAACTTTCAAAAGGGAATTGGATAAATACTTGATAAGAAAAAAATTGCAGGGCTATGGGGAAAGAGCAGGGGAGTGGGACTAATTGGATAGCTCTTTCAAAGAGCTGGCTCAGGCACGATGGACCGAATGGCCTCCTTCTATGCTGTATGATTTTATGATTCAGGCTGTTGATTCACTATCTGCCTGTTTTACACCACAGCACAAAGTCAAAATCCACCCCTCTTAGACTATTCTTGATTCAGTTATTATTGAAATCAACCTGTAGTTAACATTTCAAAATTAATAAATGTTAGGTCTATTGTCTTAGCCTCACTGATCTTCGCCCCTCCCCTCCCTTCCCCTCTCCATCTTTCAGAAGGCAACTGACAGCTCATGGGCTTTTTGCACCTTGGTCCTTGTGCCTGTGTGGGAATGAGTATCTTTCTAGCTGACGGATTGTCGGTTACGGCAGGTCGCTGGGAGGAGGCAGGGATGGGGGGCTGGAATTTTAGGGACTGTTGGCTGTCCGATCAGTACTGGTCGGATTGTTTGATGCCGGGGGGAGGAGTGGTGGTGTCCTCGGGGCACTGGGCAGGTGTGGCACAGGGACAATAGTGGTATACATGAACCTGAAATTACAATGGCTCCGTACTAGGCTTTACAATCACCAACTGAGCCACTTAAGGAGTTTATGTTTATTTTCAAGCCAATTCAAAAGGAAACCTTTGCAGAAATGATCATAAAGAACATATTGAGCAAACTTTTGCATAAAGTATCCCAAAATAACAGTGCTTGTTTAATGGGTACCTTTGGGACCTGGGTTCAAATCCAATTCAGGCTAACAGGATGAAATTCTCTTCCATCTGCTGTCTGTAAGGCAGTCTAAATCCAGTTCCTGGTGGGCACCACAAAAACGCCCATAAGTGGGGCAGTTAGTTGGCACTACATTGACAATCGGACTCCAGAAGGATGCAGAATGGCCAGTGGGGGAAATGGAAAATGCCACATTGGTGCAGCAGGAGGCACTCTCCCAAGATTGGGGCTGAGGCGTATTGGCGGGGAAGAGTAGAGGGAGCTCTGCTCGACATCAAACTTCCGCTGTACCTGACAACCTTTGGAGCAAGGGACCTGGTCTCGGTGAAATAATTATGGCCTATTTCCCAGGTTTCTACTGATCTGTCAACTGGGTCTCTTAAATCCACCGCGTGGCCTAGTGTGACCGTCACAATACTTTAAAGTTAAAAGCCAGAGGGCATCACTGGCCCCAGGCAGGCAGGATAGAACTGGACAAGACGAAAGTTCCTTCTGGGTGCCTGAGATGGAAAGTGTTCCCTTCCCCAACACTAACATTCCTTATCTCAATGAGCAAAAATCCTCCAAAAAAAATTAATGAACACAAACAATACCTTCATTTAGTTCTTTGTTGTTCAGGTCCATAAAGTTTGCTGCTTCAATTGCTCCTTTTCTCGAGACTATCAGTACCTGCTGATGTCTGTTCCGCACAATCACAAGTTCTTTGTCGGAAAACCTTAAACAATCTTCCATTAAATCTAAACAGAAATAAACCTTTTGTCAATGAGGCGAAAGTGCCAAGTACAGCCTTTTCCAAACCACCAGCCCCACAAAATTCAAACAGGAAACATTTTGGAAGGAAAAATGAGGAGAGGCAATATAAACTAAACTAGGAAATTTGAAAGGGGGTACAGGAACAGAGAGACCTGGGGGTTCACACACACAAATCTTTGAAGGTGACAGGACTAGTCGATAAGGTTGTTAATAAAGCATACAGGATCCTTGGCTTTATTGACAGAGGCATGGAGTATAAGAGCAAGGAAGCTAAGCTAAATTTTTATAAATTACTGGTTAGACTTCAGGTGGAATATTGTGTCCAATTCTGGGCACCGCACTTTAGAAAGGATGTGAAGGCCTTGGAGAGGGTGCAGAGGAGATTTACAAGAATGGTACCAGAGATGAGGGAATTCAGTTATGTAGAGAAACTGGAGAAGCTGGGGTTGTTCTCCTTAGAGTGAAGAAGGTTCAATGGGAGAATTAATAGAGATGTTCAAAATTATGAGGGGTTTTGAAAGGGTAGATAGGGAGACACTGTTTCCACAAGCATGAGGGTCGGTAATCTCCAAGTTCCGCTCCAACTCACACACCATCTGGACTTGGACATATATCACTGTTCCTTCATGGAACATCCCTTCACCACACAGACTGCAGTGGTTCAAGAAGGCGGCTCACCACCACCTTCACAAGGGCAACTAGGGATGGACAATAAATGCTTGCCTTGCCAGCGATGCCCACAAACCCAAGAATGAATTTTAAACAAAAGGACCAACTTGAGAGTGAGAAATATAGACCCAAACAGCACTGAGTGGCCCTGGGGTTCATGGGCCAGGGATGGGGGCTGTCCGTGGTGTACAGGTCACAGTTTTGGACAGCCATGGAGTAGAACACACGTTGGGGGGAGTATTTAACACAGAATAAAGCATGTGGGTCTCGCACGTAACACGCAAGAGCTGTAAATTGTGCGGTTGGCATCTCTCGGTCTGGTTTGCATAAACTGCCGCTCCCCCAGCCTGCATTTCTGCTCCTGTTCCTTCTCAATTTCCTCCTCCTCGAATAATGCTTACACTCTCCCCTCCCCATCAATCCTGTATCTCTTCACTTCTCCTCGATCATGAGGTTTAAGTGGTCTGGTGACGGTTATCTCCATCGGCTGCTGCTGGGCTCCCATCCCAAAACTAGGCAATGGAATCTGGCATTCAATCTCCAGAAACTATATCCTCATTCCCTAGTGAGCTGGGAAAACCATCTCCTGGGCCTCTCCTCCGTTGCCCTCTGCATGTCCCACCAAGAAGTGTGTCTTGGTGTCCTGGGCCAATGTTTATCCCTCAACCAACACCACTAAAACAGACGATCTGATCATTATCTCATTGCTGTTTGTGGGATCTTGCTGTGCACAAATTGGCTGCCGCGTTTCCCTCCATTACAACAGTGACGACACTTCAAAAAGTACTTAATTGGCTGTAAAACGCTTTGGGATATTCTGAGGTCGTGAAAGGCACTATTTAAATGTAAGTTCTGTCTTTAATGTGTTCTTACATAGAATTTAAACGGATCGGCAACTGCATTGAAATAGTGGGGAAAAGGAACTTTATCCAGACATGTCAAGGAGAAGGAATTCAATCCCCAAGCAGTATTATAAGATGGAACCAGAAATATATTCCCTTTAACATTTGAATGTTTGAAAAATTTCATATCTTACCATTCTGAATTTCTTCATGTTTCAGGGCAGGTTATAAAAGAAAAAGAAAGAAATAGTGAAACTCTGAGTACTGTCCTCTAATCCCACCCACACCAGACTGACTGTCTCCCACTTTCAATTCTGTCGAGGATTAGCATCAGTGATTACATTCCAAAATTAATTATAAAATATACAATGCTACGTAACGTTAGCCGGGGCTCAGTGGGCAGCACTCTGAGTTCGAAGGTTGTGGGTTTGAGTCCCCACTCCAGAGACTTGAGTGTAAAATCCAGGCTGACAATCCCAGTGTAGGACTGAGGGAGTGCTGCACTGTCGGAGGTGCCGTCCTTCGTTTGAGACGTAAACCGAGGCCCGTCTGCCCTCTCAGGTGGATGTAAAAGGTCCTACAGCACTATTTTAAATAAGAGCAGGGAAGTCCTGGACAACATTTATCTCCCTTGCTCTTCTTCGAAATAGTGGCCATTGGATCCACCTGAGAGGGCAGAAGGGGCCTTGGTTTAATATCTTATCTGAAAGGTGACATCTCCGACAGTGCAGCACTCCCTCAGTACTGCACTGGAGTGTCAGCCTGGATTATGTGCTCAAGTCTCTGTAGCGGGTCTATGAACCCACAATCTTCTGACCCAGAATCAAGAGTGCTGCCCACTGAGCCGCAGCTAACACTTAAATATAAATATAACGTCCAGTCTCATTTCCTGGGTCTGGTAAATACAGGCTGAAGGGGTTTTACTGACACTTAACGCATCAGGTGCAGTAGCTGCAGAATCTCCAAGTATGTGGTGCCTGACCCACTCAGTGCTTTAACTAGGGTTGCCAACTCTGGTTGGACATATTCCTGGAGGTGTCTTCGCGTGACCTCCCGCCTCTAACTGCCCACCTGCGCACACCGTCCGTTACTGAGACCGAGGCTGGGGTCAAAAGGACACACAGCATCTGATGAAAGGGAGAAAATCAATTCACGCCTGCTCGATTCTTCTGCCAACTCAAACTGAGAAAGTGCTCAAAGAGCCAAAACCACCCACGAATGTGGATCCTGTTCACCTCTTCCTATCCTTCCTGCTGCTCCCTGTTTGGGCAGAGTGTGTGTAAGTGTGAGCGTAAGTGTGTGTGTGAGTGTGTGTGTGAGTATGTGAGTGTGTGTGAGTGTGTGTGAGTATGTGAGTGTGCGTGAGTGTGTGTGAGTATGTGAGTGTGTGTGAGTATATGTGTGAGTGTGTGTGAGTGTGAGTATGTGAGTGTGTGTGAGTGTGTGTGAGTATGTGAGTGTGTGTGAGTATATGTGTGAGTGTGTGTGAGTGTGAGTATGTGAGTGTGTGTGTGTGTGAGTATGTGAGTGCATGTGTGTGAGTGAGTGCGTGTGTGTGTGAGTATGTGTGTGTGTGTTAGTATGTGTGTGTGTGAGTATGTGAGTGTGTGTGAGTATGAGTGTGTGTGTGAGTGTGAGTGCGTGTGAGTATGTGAGTGTGTGAGTGAGTGTGAGTGTGTGTGAGTGTGAGAGTGAGTGTGAGTGTGAGTATGTGAGTGAGTGTGAGTATGTGAGTGTGTGAGTGTGAGTGAGTGTGAGTATGTGAGTGAGTGTGAGTATGTGAGTGTGTGAATGTGAGTGTGTGTGTGAGTATGTGAGTGTGTGTGAGTATGTGAGTGTGTGTGAGTGTGAGAGTGAGTGTGAGTGTGTGTGTGAGTATGTGAGTGAGTGTGAGTATGTGAGTGTGTGAGTGTGAGAGTGAGTGTGAGTATGTGAGTGTGAGTGTGAGAGTGAGTGTGAGTGTGAGTATGTGAGTGTGTGTGAGTGACCGGATAAACCCAGAGAAACCAATGGAAATGAAAATTGGTGGGTTCTATAAAGAGCGGTTGATCCGTTCCGCCAGATTACTGCCTAGGCGGTGAGAATGAAAATTTACCCCTGTGTTTTTCTTTGTCTTTGTCTGTCTGTCTATGTCTGACTCTCTTGCTCTCTGGCTATCTGTCTATCTGTCTCTGTGCCTGTCTGTCTCTCTCTGTCTCTGTGTCTGTCTCTCTTGTTGTCTGTCTGTTTCTCTCTGTCTGTCACTACGTCTGTCATTCTTGCTGTCTGTCTGTCTATCTGTCTCTCTCTTTGCCTTTCTGTCTCTCTCTGTTCCTCTCTCATTGTCTCTCTCTCTCTCTGAACAATTTATATTTGTATATAATTTTTTCCATTCACACCCAACATCCGATCAGATATCGATGTGTTTGGGATTGGGGGGTTTCCAAAGTAAATTTGAATTCTTTTCACTTTTTCAGACCTGGTCCTGTTCACACCCTGTACCGCAGACAAAGTGGATAAAAATTCAACACTTTCCTGTGACCTGCTGTGTGTTATTAGAGGTGAGAACCTCCCTCAATTCAACACAAAGACATTTGATTGGGATCATTTCTGGTTAAATTGTCCCAATGAGTCGCCAACTTTCTAGGCTTGGTCCATTCTTGCCCCGAGTCAGAAGATTGTCAGTTAATGCCAATTTTCATACAACAAATTTTTTAGAGTTATTTGAAGAAATAAAGGAACATAGTCTTAGAATTGCAGCGGATGTTGTGTATCTGGATTTTCAAAAGGCATTTGATAAGGTGCCACGTGGGAGGCTTGATGATAAAATTAATGGCGCATGGTATTAAGCACCAAAATAAAGAGCCTGGTTAATTGTGAAGAGGACTGTGAGTGACCTCAAGTAGACAGACAGGTTAGTAGATTGGTCAGGTGTACGTCAGGTGAAATTTAATGCAGAGAAATATGAGGTGATATATTTTGGGAGAAATAAGGAGAGGAAATATACACTAAATGGTAAAGCTTTAAAAGAAGTAGAGGAGTAGGGAGATATACAAATCTGTAAACTGGGAGGACAAGTTGAGAAAAACTGTTAAAAAAAGTACATAGGATTCTAGGTTTTATAAATAGAGGCATAGAGTACAAACACAAAGAGATCATTCTAAACCAGTGCATATCATTGGCTAGGGTACATTTAGAATATTGTGTCCAGATTTGGGTGCTCTACTTTAGGAAGGAAATCCAGAATAGATTTTAAAAGGGAAGTAGATAAATATTTGAAATTTTTTAAAGGGAATGGGGGAAGGACAAGGGAATGGGATTAAGTGGATTGCTCCTCCACAAAGCCAGCCAAACGGCCGCCTCATGAGCTGTAAAATTTTGCTTTTATACGTCCCATCTTTTTGACTGTGTCTTTGGTCGTGTCTCCATAATTCTTCTGTTATTGTGTGACTTCCACACTCTCCTACATGAAGCATTTTGTCTTGTTTTATCACATTTCCACTTGCTATGGAAATGCAAGTTGCTGCAGATCAAAGTCATTGATTTTACGTGAAGAGCTTGGAGATGTTTCTGAGAGACGTGACAAGGTGTCATAGAAATGCAGGTCTCTCTTTCTATTGGACTGTGGAGAGTAGGGCATTTGATCCTGACCTGAGCAGTGAAATTATCAAGCTTTACGTGATCCCTTTTGCAAAGTAACGGTTTATGACATTATTTTAAAATGTTTGCTGCTGATTGTTCCACTCATGCTTCTCTTTATACAAGAGACCAGCAGGTACTAGAGAGTGAGTGCAAGGCAATACATTGGTTATGGGATTCAATTAGCTTCAGAAACTGGCAGAGTAGCGTTAGTAATTCATAACCTCCGTCTGAACCTGAGCTAAGATTAGAGGGATTAGAGCAAGGTGAGGCTCCCAGCGTGTAATCTCACGAGATGGGAGCTCGAGGTGGACATCACTGCTCGACACTGGGAATGCAGCCTCACTAGATGGGAGCCATTTTCGAGCAGAGGTTATCGGGATGTGGAGCCCTGGCTGATACTTTTCCCTCCCTAACCCAGAGGTCCTACGGCCAGCTGAATCTAACCTACTCCCGGCAGCTAACTCAGCACAGACTGGAATCGAACCAGGGACCTTCTTCCGATTAGGCACCTTACAACCTTCCGGACTCAATATTGAGCTCCCATTTTTTCAGACAGCGGGTGCTGGTAATGGTTCTGCTGTTGCCATTTACAGCTCCTCTAGTCCCATCTTTTGTTTCTTTACTTGTCCCATTCCCACCCCCCTTGCCTTGCACCATCATCTCTTTTGTCATTTAATCACTCCTGCCCTCCACCCTATCACAGACCTTCCCTTTTGTTTTTCCTTTCCTCCCCCCTCTGCCCCCGGCCTTTTCCCCTAGCTCTGTACTCACTCATAAACTGTTAAATCTCTAACTTCTTCCACTTCTGTTGAAAGGTCATCGACCTGAAGCATTAACTCTTGTTTCTCCCTCTCTACAGATGTTGCCTGACCTGCTGTTTTTATTTCAGATCTCCAGCATCTGCAATATTTTGCCTTTGTTTGACCTTCTGGGTGATATTGCTTAGTACTGCGCTGGGAGCTTACCAATTGGGACAGCTCGAGACCTGTTTATGGGATTCCTTATCCCTCCCCAGCAACCAGTTGAAAATCACTCAATTAGACTCACCTTCAAACCACAAGACCCTGTCCTTCAACTCGACTGGTCTCAGTCTCTGCATCATTTCCATCTCTTGCAAGATAAAAGACAGAAGATCAGTGAAAAAGAATGACGAGAAAAATTAAAATAAAACTTTTTTTTTCATTGTGGATAACACCTTGAATATTATTGCTCCAAACTAGCTACCTGCATCTGCCCCGGAGTCAATTGTCTGGGAGCACCTGTCCTCTGGCAATCTGACAAATGTTTCTATAGTGCCTTTCACGACCGCAGGATGTCCCAAAGTGCTTTACAGGCAGTGAAGTACTTTCGAAGTGTAGTCACTGTTGTAATATAGGAAACGTGGCAGCCAATCTGTGCACAGCAAGATCCCACAAACAGCAATGAGATAAATGACCAGATAATCTGTTTTTTTTTAGCTGTTGGTTGAGGGATAAATATTGGCCAGGACACCAGAGAGAACTCCCCTGCTCGTCTTTGGAAAGCACCATGGGATCTTTTACGTCCACCTGAAATGGTAGACGGGACCTCAGTTTAACATTTCATCCAAAAGGTAGCACCTTTGACAGTGCAGCACTCCCTCAGTACTGCAGTGGGAGTGTCAGCCTGGATTATAGGCTCAAGTCTCTGGAGTGGGACTTGAACCCATAACCTTCTAACTCAGAGGCAAGCATGCTACCCACTGAGCCATGGGGCTAATTGACCATGAGGTACATCACACCTGAGCCCGATTCCTGTCTTCATCCCACGTTGATCTGGAGTGAAAGCCTTGTCGGTTGCATTCATGGCGACTTGTATCGGCTCCGCTGCTGCCCTGGGTAAGTTTGGCTGAATCATTTAAACCTGGGAGCTGCCCGGGTATCTATAACTCGCTACTGCATGGTGCTCTGCATTTTTCCACGGCTCTCTCTGGCCGGAGGGCTCTGGCAATTTTACACGGGTTCTGCTGTAAGGCTTCATGAGACACCCCTTACTTCACTCTCCAGTAGTCTCGGCAAAGCACCTAACACAACATAAACTCTGCTGAAGAATGGACCCACCTACCTACCAGCCCAATCAATACAGCCCTCAAATCCCCAACCCAGCTCATTTTATTCTGACTCATTTAATGTATTCAGAATTGCTTTGAAAGCATATTTCTAGCCTGGGTCGTTCCCTTATAAAACATTTTAGTATTCATGGGAACATAGGAACAGGAGGAGGCCATTCAGCCCCTCAAGCCTGTCCCACCATTCAATTAGATCATGGCTAATCTGTATCTTAACTCCACCTTACCCGCCTTGGTTCTGTAACTCTTTAATACCCTTTGCCTGACAAAAATCGATCAATTTCAGTTCTGAAATTTTCAATTGACCCCCAGCCTCAACAGTTTTTTGGGGGAGAGAGTTCCAGATTTCCACTCCCCTTTGTGTGAAGAAGTGCTTCCTGACATCACCCCTGAACAGCCTGGCTCTAATTTTAAGGTTATGCCCCCTTGTTCTGAACTCCCCTGTCAGAGGAAATAGTTTCTCTCTATCTATCCTATCAACTCCTTTCATAATCTTAAAGACCTCGATCAGGTTACCCCTAATCCTTCTCTTTTCTACAGAAACGAGCCCCAGCCTATCCAGTCTTTCCTGATAGGTATAATCTCTCGGTTCTGGTATCGTCCTAGTAAATATTTTTTTGCACCGTCTCCAGTGCCTCTTTATCCTTTTTAAAATATGAAGACCAGAACTATGCTCAGTATTCCAAGTGTGGTCTAACCAAGGTTCTATACACGTTTAACATAACCTCTCTGCTTTTCAATTCTATTCCTCTGCAAATGAACCCCAGTGCTTTCTCTTAGTGGAAAGTTACCTACCTCTGTGAGAATCTGGCTGCCGACTAACCCCTCAATCAGTGCGCTGTACACAGAGTGATAGCCTTGAAACATATGGCTGGGTCGAGAGATAGGCAGGCTGGTTTATAAAGCCACCCACCACAGACCTCGAATGATTCATTTCCTCCTCTGACATTCTTTCATTGTTATCTTCTTTTCCCATAGAATTCTACTGCTGCTGTATTTTGGTCTAACCTGAATCTAATGAAATTCTGATTTAATTCAGCAGAAACCTTACATTTCGTCATTCGTTCCCATCACATACATTCTGTTACATTCGATCCGTTACATTAATTCCAATTACATACGTTCCATTACACACGTTCCCGTTACATTCATTCCGTTACATTCGTTCCGTTACATTCATTTCGATACATTCCGTTACATTCGATCTGTTACATTAGTTCCCGTTACATTCATTCCGTTACTTACATTCCCGTTACATTTGTTCCCATTACATTTGTTCCGTTTCATACGTTCCCATTACACTCATTCTCATTACATTAGTTCCATTACGTACATTTCCATTACATTCGTTCCCATTACATTCGTTCCATTACATTCGTTCCCGTTATATTCATTCTGTTACATACGTTCCCGTTACATTATTTCCCACTACATACGTTCCATTACATTCCGTTACATTCGATCCGTTACATTCGATCCCGTTACATTCATTCCTGTTACGTACGTTCCATTACATTAGTTCCCGTTACATTCATTCCGTTACTTACATTCCCGTTACATTTGTTCCCATTACATTTGTTCCGTTTCATACGTTCCCATTACACTCATTCCCATTACATTAGTTCCATTACGTACATTCCCATTACATTCGTTCCCATTACGTACATTCCCATTACATTTGTTCCCGTTACATTCGTTCCCGTTACATTCGTTCTGTTACATTTGTTCCCGTTACATTCGTTCTGTTACATTTGTTCCCGTTACATTCGTTCTGTTACATTTGTTCCCGTTACAGTCGTTCGACTCCACAGTTATTTTCCTTCTCTAAATGTATTGGGGGGAGACTTCCGAATTGGGTGCGGGGGAGGTGGGGGGAGGCCGATATCAGGCATGCGCCTGCGATACACGCTCGAAACAGCAGCCGCGAAGCCCGCACCCCTTTCAGGTTCGGGCCTGCTTGACATTTTGCCGGCAATCTGCGGGCGCCAATCGGCAGCTCACCAGTTTCCCGGGGTGGAAAATCAGCTGTCGAGCATGGATCTTGCAGCGCAGAAGGAGGCCATTCAGCCCATTGTGCCTGTGCTGGCTCTTTGAAAGATTCTATCCATTTAGTCCCACTCCCCTGCTCTTTCCCCGTAGCCCTGCAAATTTTTCCTTTTCAAGTATTTATCCAATTCTCTTTTGAAAGTTATTATTGAATCTGCTTCCACCGCCCTTTCAGGCAGTGCAGTCTAGATCATAACAACAGGAATAGGCCATTCAGCCCCTCCAGCCTGTTCCTCCATTCAATTAGATCATGGCTGATCTGTATCTCAACTCCGTAACTAACAAAAATTTATCGATCTCAGTCTTGAAAATTTCAATTGACCCCCAACATCCACAGCCTTTTGGGGGAGAGAGTTCCAGGTTTCCATCTCCCTTTGTGTGAAAAAGTGCTTCCTGATTTCACTCCTAAATGGCCTGGCTCTAATTTTAAGATTATGTCTCCTTGTTCTTGGTGCACTCACCAAACAAAATAGTTTCTCTCCGTATCTACCCTATCAAATACTTCTATCACTTTAAACACCTTGATCAGATCACCCCCTCAATCTTCTATACTCAAGGGAATACAAGCCAAGTTTATGCAACCTTCACTCATAATTTAACCCTTTGAGCCCTTGTATCGTTCTGAATACCTTGGCTACTTTTGAGATGTGGCAGTTTTTGGGATTTAAAATTCTCATCCGTGTATTCAAATCCCTCCATGGCCTCGCCTCTCCCTATCTCTATGACCTCCTCCAATCCTACAACCCTCCGAGATCTGTGCGTTCCTCCCCGATTTTCATCGCTCCACCATTGGCGGCCGTGCCTTCAGCTGCCTGGGCCCTAAACTCTGGAATTCCCTCCCTAAACCTCCCTGCCTCTCTCCTCCTTTAAGACGCTCCTTAAAACCTACCTCTTTGACCAAGCTTTTGGTCACCTGTCCCAATATCTCCTTATGTGGCTCGGTGTCAAATTTTGTTTGATTTCGCTCCTGTGAAGCGCCTTGGGGCTTTGTACTACATTAAAGGCGCTGTATAATTGCAGGTTGGTGTCGTTGTTGGTGTGGTGAATGTTGCACTGAATCCTTCTGCTGCCACAATCCATACAGCCTGCACCCTCCTCTTATGGGCCTTCTGCTCCTCAGTGCCCAACAGTCGATCTCTGCTGATTTTAACCACTAACCTCGCCACAGACCCATCGATAATCTGGGAGCCCGTTCTGATGTTCCTCTGAGGCAGCTTCTCCTTAAAACATTCTCACCCCTGTGCTTCCAGTCGCTCGAAAACTGAATTGGCAGCAGCACCCTATCCCTCCTCCCCCATGGATAAAGAGTTCACATAGGCGGGCGGTAGTCCTGCCAATCGGAAAATCCAGCCCAATCCAGCTTGGCTCCGAGAGGACTTCCTAAAAATAGCCCGAGTGCCATCTGCTGGATAGCTGTGGGATTGCACGGTCCAAATTTAATTACAGAGAATGGGGCTGGCAGTCCGAGGGGGCTGGGGTCTCAAGGAAGCAGCCTGGACACCGCGCCCCCTCTTCCCCCCCTCCCATCAATAACTGGAGGGCGCCAGTGTTTCTGGCAGCAAGGGGGCAGAGCGGTTCCCACAATATGCTGGCAGTGGCACAGGATACCCGTCAGCCCCCTGTATATGTCAGCTGTCTGAGAATTCAGTCGTTGCATGGCCATGACTCAGCGGGCAGCACTCTCGCCTCTGAGTCAGAAGGTTGTGGGTCCAAGTCCCCAATCCAGAGATTCGAGCACAAAATCCAGGCTGACACTCCCAATGCAGGACTGAGGGAGTGCTGCACTGTCGGAGGTGCCGTCTTTCTGGAGAGATGTTAAACCGAGGCCCCGTCTGCCCTCTCAGGTGGGTGTAAAAGATCCCGCGGCCACTATTCAAAGAAGAGCAGGGGAATTCTCCCCGGTGTCCCGGGCATTATCTATCCCTCAACCAACATCACCAAAACAGATTATCTGTGTCATTCAAAAGCAATGTGTTGCAGATGCTGGAAATCTGAAATATAAACAGAAAATGCTGGAAGTCCTGGGCAAGTCAGGCAGCATCTGTGAAGAAACAAACAGAGTTAACGTTTCAGGTCGATGACCTTTCATCAGAACCCTTCGTTATCTGTGTCATTATTGGGTTGCTGTTTGTGGGATCTTGCTGTGCCTAAATTGGCTGCCGTGTTTCCTACATTTCAACAGTGGGTGCACTTCATTGGCCGTAAAGCACTCTGGGATGTCCTGAAGTCGTGAAAGGCACTATATAAATGCAAGTTCTTTCTTTTTTCCTTCTTAGAGAAGCAAATAATGGCTCTGCAATGAGGGGATGTGCAGCCAACATCTCTGGAGCTGTCACCAATTCCAAAGTTGACTCCGAGAGAAGAGGGGAGGAACAGGGGGGAAATGTAAACTAAACACACAGTTTGATGACTTCTGTAGACACTGGATGCATTATGGCAACAACAGCAACAACAACAATTTGCATTTATATAGCGCCTTTAACGTAGTAAAACTTCCCAAGGCATTTCACAGGAGCGATTTTAAGGAGATATTAGGACAGGTGACCAAAAGCTTGGTCAAAGAGGTGGGTTTTAAGGAGCGTCTTAAAGGAGGAGGGAGAGGCGGAGAGGTTTGGGGAGGGAATTGCAGAGCTTAGGGCCCGGGCAGAGAGGAGGAAGGTGGAGGAATAGCGAAGGGTTAGGGGAGGGATTTTGGGCAAAGTGCCCGAGAAGGGAGAATTGAAAGGGGGCGTGACTGGGTAACAGACAGGCGAGGAGACAGGAGAAAATGGCCCGAGAGGGGTAAGGAGAAGAGAAAGAAGAAAGGGAGCTGGAAGCAATGGACTCGGGATGTGACCGACATCTCACCAATGGACCAACCCGATAACCAATGGAACAGGCTCCCGAGGGAGACGGTGGAATCAGTTAGTGTTGATTCATTCAGATGCTAATGAGGTAGATTTCCATCAGAAAACAACATTTTCTGATCCAGTATATGAATCATTTGAGACATGACCTGTGGTGAGTGTAACATACTTGGCAGGAAATGCTAATTATGGTTCCCACAGCTCTCCACCAATGGGGGTTTACTCGCCTTTTGTCTGGGTCTGTTGTAAATTAATTGATTGAGATTGATTTTCAGCCAGAAGATTGTGGCTTGAAACAATCCGACTCCAGGGACTTGAGCACAAAATCCAGGCTGACAGTCCCAGGGCAGTACTGAGGGAGCGCTGCACTGTCGGAGGGTCAGTACTGAGGGAGCGCTGCACTGTCGGAGGGTCAGTACTGAGGGAGCGCTGCACTGTCGGATGGTCAGTACTGAGGGAGCGCTGCACTGTCGGAGGGTCAGTGCTGAGGGAGCGCTGCACTGTCGGAGGGTCAGTACTGAGGGAGCGCTGCACTGTCGGAGGGTCAGTACTGAGGGAGCGCTGCACTGTCGGAGGGTCAGTACTGAGGGAGCGCTGCACTGTCGGAGGGTCAGTACTGAGGGAGCGCTGCACTGTCGGAGGGTCAGTACTGAGGGAGCGCTGCACTGTCGGAGGGTCAGTGCTGAGGGAGCGCTGCACTGTCGGAGGGTCAGTACTGAGGGAGCGCTGCACTGTCGGAGGGTCAGTACTGAGGGAGCGCTGCACTGTCGGAGGGTCAGTACTGAGGGAGCGCTGCACTGTCGGAGGGTCAGTACTGAGGGAGCGCTGCACTGTCGGAGGGTCAGTAATGAGGGAGCGCTGCACTGTCGGAGGGTCAGTACTGAGGGAGCGCTGCACTGTCGGAGGGTCAGTACTGAGGGAGCGCTGCACTGTCGGAGGGTCAGTACTGAGGGAGCGCTGCACTGTCGGAGGGTCAGTACTGAGGGAATGCTGCACTGTCGGATGGTCAGTACTGAGGGAGCGCTGCACTGTCGGAGGGTCAGTACTGAGGGAACCCTGCACTGTCGGAGGGTCAGTACTGAGGGAGCGCCGCACTGTCGGAGGGTCAGTACTGAGGGAGCGCTGCACTGTCGGAGGGTCAGTACTGAGGGAGCGCTGCACTGTCGGAGGTTCAGTACTGAGGGAACGCTGCACTGTCGGAGGGTCAGTACTGAGGGAGCGCTGCACTGTCGGAGGTTCAGTACTGAGGGAACGCTGCACTGTCGGAGGGTCAGTACTGAGGGAGCGCTGCACTGTCGGATGGTCAGTACTGAGGGAGCGCTGCACTGTCGGAGGGTCAGTACCGAGGGAGTGCTGCACTGTCGGATGGTCAGTACTGAGGGAGCGCTGCACTGTCGGAGGGTCAGTACCGAGTGAGTGCTGCACTGTCGGAGGGTCAGTACTGAGGGAGTGCTGCACTGTCGGATGGTCAGTAACGAGGGAGTGCTGCACTGTCGGATGGTCAGTAACGAGGGAGCGCTGCACTGTCGGAGGGTCAGTACTGAGGGAGTGCTGCACTGTCGGAGGGTCAGTACTGAGGGAGTGCTGCACTGTCGGAGGGTTCGTACTGAGGGAGTGCTGCACTGTCAGATGGTCAGTACTGAGGGAGTGCTGCACTGTCGGATGGACAGTACTGAGGGAGTGCTGCATTGTCGGAGGGTCAGTACTGAGGGAGTGCTGCACTGTCGGATGGACAGTACTGAGGGAGTGCTGCACTGTCGGAGGGTTCGTACTGAGGGAGTGCTGCACTGTCAGATGGTCAGTACTGAGGGAGTGCTGCACTGTCGGAGGGTCAGTACTGAGGGAGTGCTGCACTGTCGGATGGTCAGTAACGAGGGAGCGCTGCACTGTCGGAGGGTCAGTACTGAGGGTGTACACTGTCGGATGGGCAGTACTGAGGGAGTGCTGCACTGTCGGAGGGTCAGTGCTGAGGGAGTGCTGCACTGTCGGAGGGTCAGTACTGAGGGTGTACACTGTCGGATGGGCAGTACTGAGGGAGTGCTGCACTGTCGGAGGGTTAGTACTGAGGGAGCGCTGCACTGTCGGAGGGTCAGTACTGAGGGAGTGCTGCACTGTCGGAGGGTCAGTACTGAGGGAGTGCTGCACTGTTGGAGGGTTCGTACTGAGGGAGCGCTGCACTGTCAGATGGTCAGTACTGAGGGAGTGCTGCACTGTCGGATGGACAGTACTGAGGGAGTGCTGCACTGTCGGAGGGTCAGTACTGAGGGAGTGCTGCACTGTCGGATGGACAGTACTGAGGGAGTGCTGCACTGTCGGAGGGTCAGTACTGAGGGAGTGCTGCACTGTCAGATGGTCAGTACTGAGGGAGTGCTGCACTGTCAGATGGTCAGTACTGAGGGAGTGCTGCACTGTCGGAGGGTCAGTACTGAGGGAGTGCTGCACTGTCGGAGGGTCAGTACTGAGGGAGCGCTGCACTGTCGGATGGTCAGTAACGAGGGAGCGCTGCACTGTCGGAGGGTCAGTACTGAGGGTGTACACTGTCGGATGGGCAGTACTGAGGGAGTGCTGCACTGTCGGAGGGTCAGTGCTGAGGGAGTGCTGCACTGTCGGAGGGTCAGTACTGAGGGTGTACACTGTCGGATGGGCAGTACTGAGGGAGTGCTGCACTGTCGGAGGGTTAGTACTGAGGGAGCGCTGCACTGTCGGAGAGTCAGTACTGAAGGAGCGCTGCACTGTCGGAGGGTCAGTGCTGAGGGAGCGCTGCACTGTCGGAGGGTCAGTACTGAGGGAGCGCTGCACTGTCGGATGGTCAGTACTGAGGGAGCGCTGCACTGTTGCATGGTCATTACTGAGGGAGTGCTGCACTGTCGGAGGGTCAGTACTGAGGGAGCGCTGCACTGTCGGAGGGTCAGTACTGAGGGAGCGCTGCACTGTCGGAGGGTCAGTACTGAGGGAGCGCTGCACTGTCGGAGGGTCAGTACTGAGGGAGCGCTGCACTGTTGCATGGTCATTACTGAGGGAGTGCTGCACTGTCGGATGGTCAGTACCGAGTGAGTGCTGCACTGTCGGAGGGTCAGTACTGAGGGAGTGTTGCACTAACGGGAGGTGCTGCCTTTTGGAAGAGACATTAAACCGAGACCCCGCCTGCCCTGTCAGATGGACATAGAAGATCCCAGGCAGGAAGTTCTCCCCGGTGCCCTGGCTAATATTTATCGCTCAACCAACATCACTAAAAACAGATTATCTGGTCATTATCCCATTGGTGTTTGTGGGATCTTGCTGTGTGCAAATTTGCTGCTATATTTCCTACATTACAACAGTCACTACACTTCCAAAGTACTTCATTGGCTGTAAAGCGCTTTGAGACGTCCTGTGAAGGGTGTTGAATAAATGCAATTCTTTCTATCTTCTTTCTTTTACCAGGATGGTGGAAGATGAACTTGATGGACGTCGTTCGTTAGCAATTCCTACGTTGCTCCCATCCCATTTTCTTCCACCAGGTCTTCTCACCCTGCTATGATGCTTCGTCAGCATCTTCCACTCTTCCCGTTCTCCTTGCAGGTCTATTTGACCGGGTTTCTCCCCCCACTGGGACCATGGGCAGCCCATATCACAGACAGGTAACTAGACCCCCCCCCCCGGCCTTTGCTGGGACCACAGACACAGGTAACTGCGCCCGCTCCCCCAGCACTCAAATTCCAGTCACCACCTGCCGTGCATTGCAAATTAATACAACTGACAGGTAGTGCTGTTTAGGTTCATGGTGAGCTGTGTTCACAGGGCCTCTGGCGGGGGGCTCATATTTGCCCGGGACTCCTGGGCACGCGCCCTGTAGGCTGGTGCGTTATGGCAGCCCATTATCTGGCGCATGTGGCCATTCATGTGTTTGTTTAAACAATGAGCAAACGCAGGTTATTTACCCCACGGGGAGCAGCACAGCCGAGGCCAATCCTGGTCCACTCCTGATGTTGCCGGATAGCGATCAGGGCAGGAACCCCAGCTGCCTTTCCCCTCCTACTTCAGTGGCACTGAGGCCAACTTGTGATTCCTCTGCTGACACTTCGCTGACTCAATGGGGACTGGAGATCGAACCTGGGATTTACCAAATCAGCCAAGGGCGGGGAGCTCAGTAAATCACGCTTCTGTTTAATAAAATTGAACTGAACTTTTCTGATTCTTTTTCTTTTCTCCTCAGTCCCCCTTTACCCCACTAGACTGCGGGTAAGGTACACGGGTGCTGGCTGCTGAGGTTCAGTCTCCTCCCCACAGGAAAAAAGCACCACGTCATTTAAAAATAAGTTAAACCTAATCTTAAATGATAAAGCTAACTTTGTCCTTCTGATTATCCACTTGTCGAACCCTAACCTAAAAAGTGATGAACGGATAAAAGTTTAGCTGATTTCAGATGAACCGAAATGACCTCAAGCTGCAGTCGGGCCAAGTTTGAGGTTTGTTCGCGATGGTTTATTAACATTTAGCAGCACTGTTTATTTTAAGAAAGAATGTTTCTCACCTTTGTGTTACTTAATTAATTTGTTACTTTATTTAATTTGTTACTTTATTTAATTTGTTACTTTATTTAATTTGTTACTTTCTTTAATTTGTGATGATCTGGAATGCGCTGCCTGAAAGGGCGGTGGAAGCAGATTCAATAATAACTTTCAAAAGGGAATTGGATAAATACTTGAAGGGGAGAAAATTGTTGGGCTATGGGGAAAGAGCAGGGGGGAGTGGGACTACTTTAGATTTGCTCTTTCTAAGAGCCAGCATAGGCACGGCGGGCCGAATGGCCTCCTTCTGTGCTGTAAGATTCTATGATTGTAACTTGTTGTTTTGAAACAAATTATTCTCTTTGGAAAAAAGGGAATTCTGAGTCTTATTCTGTTTGAGATTTTCAAGATTATGCAAGGAATTGACAACATAAATCTGGGAAAGTTGGTCCCTGTCGTGAAGGATCAAATCCAAGGGGACACCAGCTAAAAATGAGGACATGAGGATTAAGGAGAAGTGGGCAAAGCATTTTTATCTGAAGGATAGTAGAGTTGTGGAATAAATTACCGGGGAACGACATTGAAGTGGACGGTGCAAGTGAGTCAAACAGACAATTGAATGAGTTTCTGCTGAAAGAAGGAACTGTGGGATTATGGTGAGAAGATGGAGAGATGGGGCTGAGACCGATCAGCTCGGGTATGAGCTTGTTGGGGTGGACGGGTCCTTTCCTGTTTCTACAAGTATTACTGAGTGCTACCACAAGAGGGCGGCCCATTCCACATTAACGTGAGCTGCGCCTGAACTCTTATATAATCTGAGCATTTGGGCAAATCGCCACCTCTCCCTGTCTGCATGTGACTCCGGCCCACACGTAGTGTTCCTTCGAGTACAGAAGATTAAGGGGTGATATAATTGAGGTGTTTAAGATGATTAAAGGATTTGTTAGGGTAGATTGGAGAGAAACTATTTCCTGTGGTGGGAGAGTCCAGAACAAAGGGGGCATAACCTTAAAATTAGAGCCGGGCCGTTCAGGGGTGATGTCAGGAAGCACTTCTTCACACAAAGGGGAGTGGGAATCTGGAACTCTCCCCCCCAAAAAGCTGTTGAGGCTGGGGGTCAATTGAAAATTTCAAAACTGAGATTGAAAGATTTTTGTTAGGCGAGGGTATTAAGGGTTATGGAACCAAGGCGGGTAAATGGATAAAATACAGATCACGCATGATCTAATTGAATGGCGGAACAGGCTCAAGGGGCTGAATGGCCTCCTCCTGTTTCTATGTTCCTATTAATACCATATTAAAATAATGTTGATTGAAAATCATATATCACTTTTCCATACTATGTTTTTTCTGAGCCTGCCCTGGAGCTCACTCCAAACAACCTGCCAAGACTGATAGCAATGGTTGGTGGATAGATATTTAAGAATTAATAGCAACAATAACTTGCATTTATATAGCGTCTTTAACATAGCAAAACGTCCCAAGGCGCCTCACAGGAGCGATTATCAAACAAAATTTGACACCGAGCCACACAAGGATATTTGGACAGATAACCAAAAGCTTGGTCAAAGAGGGAGCTTTTAAAGAGCGTCTTAAAGGAGGAGAGAGAGAGGTAGAGAGGCAGAGAGGTTTAGGGAGGGAATTCCAGAGCTTAGGGCCGAGGCAGCTGAAGGCACGGCCGCCAATGGTGAAGTGATTAAAATCGGGGATGCTCAAGAGGCCAGAATTGGAGGAGCACAGAGACCGCGGAGGGTTGTAGGGCTGGAGGAGGTTTCAGAGATGGTGGGGGGGGGCGAGGCCATGGAGGGATTTGAAAGCAAGGATGAGAATTTTAAAATCGAGGCATTGCCAGACTGGGAGCCAGTGTAGGTCAGCGAGCACAGGAGTGATGGGTGAACGGGACTTGGTGCGAGTTAGGCCACGGGCAGCAGAGTTTGGGATGAGCTCAAGTTTATGGAGGGTGGAAGATTCTGACAAAGAGCCTTTTCACAGGGAGCTCCATGTGAGAATTTGAATTAATTGGCAAGCAGTCCGTAGAATTGCATGGTGGCTGGTTCAATGTTAGAATTCAGCCACTCACTGAAACAGCTGTAGGTAGCAACGGCAGCAGCTGTTCCACTTATGAGGACGGCTAATAAGTAACAGCTTTAAAGGGGCCATAGGACTGGGACATCAACAGCACACAGAAATGGATAAAGAAAGACTTGTGTTTATCTAGTGTCTCATTGTGTCTCTCAGTGATAAGTCACAGCACTTCACATACCTTGAATTGCATTGACGTGAAGCAACTGCTGCTGATGTAGAAAGGACACTGTCGAACATGTAACTAGAGCAGAGGGGGACTCTCTTGCTTCTCTACAATGGACGATTGTATCAAGGACCAGGAAGGTTGCGGGTTTGACCTGCAGTCCGTGCTGAGTGAACTGACCTCGGCTGTAGCAGTAGTCGGTGGTCGAGGGGGGGGCGGGGGGGTCTATCATTGGCCTCAGCACCCTGGAGTAGGGAGAAGAAACTTCGGCCAGGATTCCTGCTGCTGATTGGTGTCCAGTGACATCTTTTGGCTTGGCAGTGATGCCCCTCAAGGTAGGATAGCCTGCTGACACTCACATGATCGAGGCACATAAATAGGTAATATATATCGGGTTATGACCCAACTGAAGAAGAGAATGGAAGAAAAATTATCCAAAAAAAATGGTCAATATTGACAGCCCAATTATATACAGGGAGACACTTCAATTATTCCACTTGTCTTAATTTAAAACACTTCCACTGTGCCCCATTTGACCTCCTCTCAGACATCCATCACCAGGAGAAGCTTGACAGAGTCCCAAATTGATTCGTGCTTTGAATCTCTCCCCCGCCCTCCCACCCACCCGACTCTTCCCAAAAGATACAACTGAGAAAAGGAACTTTCCAAACTGCACCATATATTAACAGGAGGAGGCCATTCAGCCCCTCGAGCCTGTTCCGCTATTCAATTAGATCATGCCTGATCTGTATCTTAGCTCCATTTACCCGCCTTGGTTCCGTAACCATTAATCCCCTTACCCAACAAAAATCTACCAATCTCAGTTTTGAAATTTTCAATTGACCCCCAGCCTCTACGGCTTATTGGGGGAGAGAGTTCCAGATTTCCACTCCCCTTTGTGTGAAGAAGTGCTTCCTGACATCACTCCTGAATGGCCTAGCTCTAATTTTAAGGTTATGCATGAAGTGTACATTTTATTAAAGAGGGCACATTTCCATGAAAAAGTGTTTGCAAAATCACATTGAAATGCATCACCGCACCCTTCCCCCCACACTCCTGCTATTGGTCGCTCGACACATCCATCGTCACGGTGTCCCACCTTCCCTTGGCCAATTGGAAAGCGAACAGTCTCTCCTTTACCCAATTGGATGATTCTTGATTGTCAAACAGCCGTTTTTCCCATTTCCAATATTTTTACAACTAATAAACAAAACTGCTCCAAGAAAATGAAAAAAAAATCATGTATATTTTTTTTAATGCTCCCTGTGATTTTTTTTCTTCTGGATTTTGTTCGCAGCAGTGTCCTGGAGATTAATCGTTAATTCCTGGAGACTGCAGGAAAATCCTGGAGATTTGGCGACCCTATCGGGACAGCGAGCTGGTGCACGGGTTACACACTCCTAATGCGGATCCTGGTCTCCTGGGCGAGGCATGTGGGAGTGGGGGTTCTGTGGAGCTGTACCCCAGTCCCAGCCCCAGTTAGCATCTCCGAGGAGTGAGGAAGGAAACTGGGAGGTGGGTGGGAGGGTGGAGGGAGATGAACTTCTGAACTAGTTTCACTTATATTTTGGGAAGTTTATAAACAGCTCACTCAGGAACTGCCCAAAACCAGGACCAACCTCCTGTCAGGTCCCAGACACATGCCTGTTCCATTAAAGTTCATACTTTAGGCTGGAATGGATAAATAGATTTCTCATTACTTGCTTCTGCAGTCATTATGAAACTGAATGGGCGATGCTCATTCTCTGGGCACAGGTACAGTAAGAAAAGAACGAACTTGCACCTTTCACGACCTCAGGACGGCCCAAAGCACTTTACAGCCACTGAAGTACTTTTGAGTGTAGTCACTGTTTTAATGGAGATAACGCATCGGCCAATTTGCGCACAGCAAGATCCCACAAACAGCAATATAAATTGTTTTTTCAGTGGTGTTGGTCGAGGGATAACCGAGAGCCAGGACATCGGGGAGAACTCCCCCTGCTCTTCTTCAAAATAGTGGCGTGGGATCTTATGTGTCCACCTGAGAGGGGAGACGGGGCCTCGGTTTAACGTCTCATCTGAAAGACGGCACCTCCGACAGTGCAGCGCTCCCTCAGCACTGCACTGGGAGCGTCGGCCGAGATTTTGTGCTCAAGTCTCTGGAGTGGGGCCTGAACCTTGTATGTCAGAGGCGAGAGTGCTCCCCACTGGGCCAAGTCTGAGAGGGGAGCTGCTGTGAAATTTCGGAGGATGCCAACTTCTATTGGGTAATTTGCTTAGGTGTCACTCACTCTCACCGGCGAGACCTCATTCAGCAACCCACTCTTAAATCACTTTCCACCAATTCAATCACAAATAAAATATATTATTACATAGATGGAATTCTATGTAAAAAAAATCACTTATTAATCCTGCCCAGAATAGTTTAAAAAATTTCTGTTCAATAATCATTGGCTGATCAACGCATTGATGATTAATTAAAACCTCTGAACTTTTCAGTGAAGAGCAATTCCAGATCCGGCAGCATGGGTCGGCAGCTCCATATAAGGAGATAGAGGGAGGGAAGGGGAAGCTGATTACATTATTCCCCGACTCATTCATAAATTAGTCAGTTACTCAACAACCCAACAGCTCGAGTGACACCATATCAGCTTCTTGTAAACTGGTTCCCCTCCCTGCTGGAAAAAAAATATTGCCGCTCTGTGCAATATTTTAGGAGGCGATTTCCAATCGACGTGAATATCGCCTGGGTGACTCCAGACCCCTGGATGTGTGTACCAGGAAGTCGTTTCGTTACGCTCTTGAGCTGTGCCTCTGTGAAAGACGCTCTCTCCTCTCTCTGCATGGTGTATATGCGGGGACTGTTTTCTCTGGAATAATGGCACTTTAATCTCTCTCTCACACACACACACATCATGGCCACCAAAGAAGAGCTTTACAGCAAAGTGGCACCCAGAAAGAATCGCCAGAACCGGGCTGGGACCATCAAACATGGGTCAACCCTGGAGGTCTTTCTATCAATGGGATTTCCAAAAGCCAGGGCGTAAGTTGAACGAGTTTATTGTGTATCTTATTGGGGTTTTTTTTTCCGCTTTCTCTCTTTGTTTCCTTTTTTTTTGTTCCGCGCTGTTACTGTATCCGAATGGCGCTGGTCTGCCTGATAGATTGTGTGTGAAGAAATATTGTAACGTTTATTTCTGTAACAGATCTGCTACCTTGTTGGGGAAGGGAGTCGTCACACATGGCCTACAGATTTAAAACATGTAGAAAATACCGAGTGTGCAGAAAACGCACAGCGTCCGAAAGGGGCAATGACACATTAACGTTTCGTGATCTCTTATTCCCCCCCCCCCCCTCCTTTTAGTATTTGCAATGTTTTTTTAAAAAAAAACTTTATGGGGTTTAAATAGGCTCAAACCCTCTTTTTTTATCTCTCACATTTTTTAAAAAAACCTAGGGCCTGCGGACAGGAAGGTTGTTTTGGGACTGGACGAAGGGGCTACGTTGCAGTTTTAGTGTTTGGTCAGCTTGGCCCCCCCCCCAGTGAATGTTTGTTTTTTTTTTGTAACATTTTGAGGGGATGATAGTGCAGCTGGAGCGGAGTGAATTTCACCCACAGGTTAGTTTCAGTGGGGATCCGTGTCTCTTTCACTCCTCCCCCCCCCCCCCCTCCTCCTCCTTTTTATTATAAAGGCTGTCTGAATGCTGCTGATATTGTCATGCTGTGTGTGTGTGTATTATTTCTCCCCTCTCCCAATCTGACACAATGTACGGATTATAATGAATTCGGTTTTAGAATGAACAGGAGCATCGTGTCCAGTGCACGATACTGTTTACCAAAAGCATTAATGTCACAATGTCTCTCTCATCTCTTTCCCACCCCCCAAAAAAATGGCTTTTAGAAAGGTGATTGCGGCAAATCCCCATTCCCAACTACCCACAATTTTCTAACGCAAAGATCTTGTCTATTTGGACACAAAAACGCCACTTTACACATTTTTTTTGTGTTCCAATATTAAATTGTACATCAACACGCTGACATTTTACAGCAGTGTTTTCTGCATCGAAATCAAAAATGCAAGATTTTTTTTTCAACGCTTAAACTCTGTTTGAAGAATAATACATAATCCCAAAAAAACCCACTCGCTGCTTCTATAGTTCCTGAGCTGCTACTTTTTATAATGGCTTTCAAAAATGGAGAGATGTTTTTGATAGATTATTTAGCCTCATAGACTCACAGTCACTGAACAAGGGTTTTGATAGAGCAAATAAGGAGAAACTATTTCCACTGGCAGGAGGGTCGGTAACCAGAGGACACAGATTTAAGGTGTTTGGCAAAAGAAGCAGGGGGGGAGATGAGGAGAAACTGTTTTACGCGGCAAGTTGTTCTGATCTGGAATGTGCTGCCTGAAAGGGCGGTGGAAGCAGATTCAATAATAACTTTCAAAAGGGAATTGGATAAATAGTTGAAGGGGAAAAATTTGCAGGGATCTGGGAAAAGAACAGGGGAGTGGTACTAATTGGATAGCTCTTTGAATGAGCTGGCACAGGCATGATGGGCTGAATGGCCTCCTGTGAAGTCAAATTCAATTTGTTTTTGTTTTGTAATTCCTGCCATTTTTTTTTTTGAATGATTTGGGGTTGCATTCTGTGCTTCCATCCATGTATTTCTTTCACTGGAAAACAAAACCCAGTGGCCTTGCACACAAGCAAGAAAGAAAGAACTTGCATTTCTGTAGCGCCTTTCACCACCCAGGACGTCCCAAAGTGTTTTACAGCCAATGAAATACTTTATTTTGATGTGTACTCACTGTTGCAATGGGAAAGGTTTGACAACTGGTGCCAGCTCATCAGACCTACCAGGTCCCCCTCTTATCTCCAGACATTTGCCCCCATATTTCAATGTATATACACTTACCTCATGACTTAGTTCACTGGTATATCCTCCATCTTAACAGGAAATGTAAAGGTTCACCCCTAAAGCTTTTGGTGGACCCCAGATCCCCTGCTGACTTTGGCTGCACCTTTCTCCTTCAGCGCTGAGCTGAATCTTCACCTTCATTAAACGTTACACCATTGACACCGCCTGTTGTTCCCATGCTGTGAGTTCCTGATCTCGGTCGGGCAGTCACGGGGGAAAGAAATGGAGTTCTCTTTCCCCTCCCACCACTACAGGAAAACTGAAGTATGCTCAGTGCCACCCTGGGGCAATTTGAGGAATATTAGCACAGGCTGCATTCACGCTCCTCCACATGTCAGCCATGGTTCAGTGGGTAGGACTCTTACCTCTGAGTCAGAAAGTTGTGGGTTCATGTCCCACTCCAGAGACTTGAGCACAAAATCTAGGCTGACACTTCAGTCCAGTACCGAGGGAGTGCTGCACTGTCGGACGTGCCGTCTTTCAGGTGAGACGTTAAACCGAGGCCCCGTCTGCCCTCTCAGTTGGATGTAAAAGATCCCATGGCACTGTTTTGAAGAAGAGCAAGTGGAGTTCTCCCCAGTGTCCTGGCCAATATTTATCCCTCAACCAACATCACTTTTATAAAAAAAAAAGCAGATTATCTAGCCATTATCTGTTTGCTGTTTGTGGGATCTTGCTGTGCCCAAATTGGCTGATGCATTTCCTACAATGCAACAGTGACTACACTTCAAAAGTACTTCATTGGCTGTAAAGTGCTTTGGGATATCCTGAGGTTGTGAAAGGCGCTACATAAATGCAAGTCTTTTTTTACTGTAAGAGTGAGAGATGTGTATTTGTGTTGTCATTTAACTTACTGGAACCAAAACCCTATCGGAAAAATTGCACTTAAGCCAGTGCTCTCCTTCTGCGATATTGTTAATGCATCACTTTAAACTGCTCCCAGTGCTCCTTTTCTCCTGTACTTCACCCCAGTGTTAGAATGCTCAAAATGCCTTCGCCAGATAACATCCCAAGGTTGTCAGGATAAAATCTATAATTTTGTACTGCTGGGTGTTTTTCATGAATCAAGTTGTTTGCATTTCACACGCCCACCGTTACGGTGCCAGTGAGACCGGTTCATGTGCCCACCGTTACGGTGCCAGTGAGACCGGTTCATGCGCCCACCGTTACGGTGCCAGTGACACCGGTTCATGCGCCCACCGTTACGGTGCCAGTGACACCGGTTCATGTGCCCACCATTACGGTGCCAGTGACACCGGTTCATGTGCCCACCATTAGTGCCAGTGACACCAGTTCATGCGCCCACCGTTACGGTGCCAGTGACACCGGTTCATGCTCCCACTGTTACGGTGCCAGTGACACCGGTTCATGCGCCCACCGTTACGGTGCCAGTGACACCGGTTCATGCGCCCACCGTTACGGTGCCAGTGACACCGGTTCATGCGCCCACCGTTACGGTGCCAGTGACACCGGTTCATGCGCCCACCGTTACGGTGCCAGTGACACCGGTTCATGCGCCCACCGTTACGGTGCCAGTGACACCGGTTCATGCGCCCACCGTTACGGTGCCAGTGACACCGGTTCATGCGCCCACCGTTACGGTGCCAGTGACACCGGTTCATGCGCCCACCGTTACGGTGCCAGTGACACCGGTTCATGCGCCCACCGTTACGGTGCCAGTGACACCGGTTCATGCGCCCACCGTTACGGTGCCAGTGACACCGGTTCATGCGCCCACCGTTACGGTGCCAGTGACACCGGTTCATGCGCCCACCGTTACGGTGCCAGTGACACCGGTTCATGCGCCCACCGTTACGGTGCCAGTGACACCGGTTCATGCGCCCACCGTTACGGTGCCAGTGACACCGGTTCATGCGCCCACCGTTACGGTGCCAGTGACACCGGTTCATGCGCCCACCGTTACGGTGCCAGTGACACCGGTTCATGCGCCCACCGTTACGGTGCCAGTGACACCGGTTCATGCGCCCACCGTTACGGTGCCAGTGACACCGGTTCATGCGCCCACCGTTACGGTGCCAGTGACACCGGTTCATGCGCCCACCGTTACGGTGCCAGTGACACCGGTTCATGCGCCCACCGTTACGGTGCCAGTGACACCGGTTCATGCGCCCACCGTTACGGTGCCAGTGACACCGGTTCATGCGCCCACCGTTACGGTGCCAGTGACACCGGTTCATGCGCCCACCGTTACGGTGCCAGTGACACCGGTTCATGCGCCCACCGTTACGGTGCCAGTGACACCGGTTCATGCGCCCACCGTTACGGTGCCAGTGACACCGGTTCATGCGCCCACCGTTACGGTGCCAGTGACACCGGTTCATGCGCCCACCGTTACGGTGCCAGTGACACCGGTTCATGCGCCCACCGTTACGGTGCCAGTGACACCGGTTCATGCGCCCACCGTTACGGTGCCAGTGACACCGGTTCATGCGCCCACCGTTACGGTGCCAGTGACACCGGTTCATGCGCCCACCGTTACGGTGCCAGTGACACCGGTTCATGCGCCCACCGTTACGGTGCCAGTGACACCGGTTCATGCGCCCACCGTTACGGTGCCAGTGACACCGGTTCATGCGCCCACCGTTACGGTGCCAGTGACACCATTGATGTGTCTTTGTAAATTCATTAATATTCTTAATACATACACTGGCTGTAGAACTTTCTGGCACTCGATTGCAAATTAATTGCAAAAAAAAAAGTCAGCCCTGTTTAATCTTTCAGTGTGAATGTCATCGAACAGCGACAATGTTCTGTGCACGGGCTGTAGGTCCCAAACCGAATAAAATCAACCCAATAAAATTCACAAGCAAAATAAAAACGGGGGTGATTTCAGAGTCGGGGCAAATACTGGAATAAATCTGAATGCTGGAGGCCAATCAACATCTGAAAGAGAAATATAGTTTAATGTTTTGGATGTCTACTTGAGGGGGAAATGAGGGGAATGTGACCCCTAATTTTTTTTTGGACATAGTTTAAAATCCTCCCCCCTCTTCCCCGCTGCTCCAAATCCCCGAGATTGATCTCATGACCCCTCATCAACTCTTTGTACAAAAAAAATAATCAAAAAGGCTAATGGAATGTAGGCCTTTATCTCAAGAGGGCTGTAATACAAAAGGGAGCGAGGTATGCTTCAGTTGTACAGGGCTTTGGACAGACCCCATCTGGAGTATTGCGTTCAGTTTTGGGCATCGAACCTCAGGAAGGATATATTGGCCTTGGAGGGGGTTCATTGCCGATTCACCAGAATGGTACCGGGGCTAAAAGGGTTAAATTATGATGACATAATCTTGACTTGTATTCCCTTCAGTTTGGAAGACTGAGCGGTGATTTTAAAATGGTTATGGGATTCGATAAGGTAGATACAGAGGAACTATGTCCCGATTTGGGGGGAAATCCAGAATAAGGGGGCACGATTTTAAAATTAGAGCTAAACCATTTGTGAGTGAAATCAGGAGGCACTTTTTCACACAAGGGGTCGTGGAAATCTGGAACTCTTCCCCCAAAAGGCTGTGGATGTTGGGGGACAATTGAAATTTTCAAGACTGAGATCGATAAATTTTTGTTAGTTACGGAGTTGAGATACAGATCAGCCATGATCTCATTGAATGGAGGAACAGGCTGGAGGGGCTGAATAGACCACTCCTGTTCTTATGTTTCCCATGTGTACGTCTCTGTGAAGGATCAGACCTGAAGGTACACCTATCTTTACTAAATTGGCGGAAGGGTCAAGAGGACGTAGATTTCAGGTGATTGGCAAAAGAACCAAAGGTGACATGAGGAAAAACGTTTTTACACAGCGAGTGGTTAGGATCTGGAATGCACTGCCTGAGGGGGTAGTGGAGGCAGATTCAATCATGGCCTTCAAAAGGGAACCGGATAAGTACTTGAAAGAAAAAAAATTGCAGGGCTGCAAGGAAAGGACGGGGGACTGGGACTAGCTGGATTGCTCTTGCATAGAGCCGGCTCGATGGGGCGAATGGCCTCCTTCCGTGCTGTAACCTTTCTATGATTCTAGATGCTGATCAACCTGCTATACATTCCCAGCATTTTCTTTTTTGTCACTGGTTGAATGGCTATCATTTCCAGTGTAGTGGTAGAAGTTCAGGTTACCATCGCCTTAAGGGGGTTTGATATTAATTGACCCTCTCTAGTTGTGTTAGTGCCTTGTCGTCACTCATTGGGATCCATTTTTGTGATATTTACTCTTGATTCTGGAGGGTAGTTTTATTCTGTTAGAAATCTGGTTTTGTGTGGACAGGAAGTGCTGGTCATTCCCAGGTATTTATCCTTCTGTGCTCCTTGTGTATTCTGAGAGAGAGTCTGTCCACTCTCGGTAGAGCAAAGGAAAAGGATGGAGGTAAAGCTTACAAAAAGTACCAACGGATTACCAATGGACGAGCTCTGAGTTCTGTCCCTCTAACACCAGGGGCTGGGGGGAATACCGCAACAAGAGTGGCTTTTGGTACTGTGCAATGAAGGGTAGTGGTTGTAGTAATATATGGTCCTTTTCGAGAAGTGGGTAAAATGAGCCAACATTTAACCCTTTGAGATAACCACAACAACGTAACATCTTAACCTACAAAAATGCTAACAGTATTTTTATTAGAAATATATATTATGGATTTACCAGTTGTATTTTTGCTTGCCATTTGTGAAAAACACACTTTATACTCTGTGTCAGTGTTGGTATGGAAGTAATCCCTCACTATCTCTAATGTATAATTTCGATATTGTCTTTAAAGTCATTTTCTATTTGTGTAGAAAATTTAAGTTTGTATGAAATCCCTGCGATTTAACTGCGGGGTTAGGTCACGTTGATGAGCTGTTTGTTCATCCCTCTCCTCTTATTTATGACATTAACCCCAGATTAAATTACAGCCTTTTACTTCTAATGCCTCCTGGTCTTGATACCAGAAAAGCTTGACAACAGACAGACCCTCCAAACTTAAAATAGGAAAGTTTATGATAGAATTTATCATTATCTCTCTTTTATCAGTACTGTGATTATTGCCCATCTCATTATTTTTGACTTGTTCATCCTAAGCTCCAAATATGTTGCTCATTCTTACCCCCGTCTCACTGTGTTGAAATTGAGACTTGCTGCACTCTCTCCTGTTCCAGCTCAGTCTTTCTCAGGACCTTAGAACTGGAATACCTTATCCCTTCTGTTTTCCCTTGCTTCCTACAACCTACAGGCTTTTAAAACCTAAGTCACGAATCATTGTTTTTTTTCAACATTGAGGCTCTATTTATATTTTAAAAAAGCAACTCACTAACCCAACAACATGTTACATGTTGAAAGTTCGACACTCTCTCTTTTAACTGGTTCTTTCTGGTACTGATTACTCCGAGGCACAGAGAATAACAAGTTTTGTAATTGTTGGGAAGGGTACATATGTCTCTGGGTGTGCGTGTGTAAATGTTTGAAAGCTGGCGAGGAAGTTGTTTAAAGTGAGGGGTATAGAATAGAAACTGTACATTGTGGTACGAGGCTGATGCAGTCCCTGATCAGTGGAAATCCTGTTTCCACAGCTCTGACATCAGGGGCTTGCTGAACATCCCAGCTGCAAAACAACAGGATTGAAAATTTTTTTTAAGACAAAAAAACAACTCTGCGAAATAACAGTGTCCCATTGAAAAATGATAAGCAATATTTAACCCAAGATGTTTCAGCTACTGGAAAAAAAAAAGTCTTAATACATTGACTGGAAGATATTTGGGTAGTATTAGGAATGCATGTTGCGGATTTATTGGTTCTAAATTGATACTTCGCTGTTGCTTTAAAGAAATCTTTTTACGTTCTTAATTGAAAACAAAAATGATCAAAAGGCCTGACAGTATCTGTAATTTTAAAATTCTCATCCTTGTTTTGAAGTCCCTCCCTTTCTCTGTAACCTCCTCCAGCCCTACAACCATCCGAGACCTCTGCGCTCCTCCAATTCCGGCCTCTTGCGCATCCCTGATTTCCTTCACCCCACCATTGGCGGCCGTGCCTCAGCTGCCTAGGCTCTTAGCTCTGGAATTTGCTCCCTGAACCTCTCCGCCTCACTCTCTTCCTTTTTTAAGACGCTTCTTAAAACCTACCCCTTTGACCAAGTTTTTGGTCACTTGTCCTAATATCTCTCTTCCTGTGGCTTGGTGAAAAATTTTGTTTGATAATCGCTCCTGTGAAGCGCCTTAAGACGTTTTACTACGTTATAGGTGTTATATAAATGCAAGTTGTTGTTGTAAATGAGGAAGGATACGTTAACATTTAGGTGTAGATCTCTGTCAAAACTCACAATAGTTCTGATGCAGAATCTGCATCCAAAATGGTAGCCCGGTTTATCTTTTCACAAACGCTGGTAGGCCTGCTGTGTATTTGCAGAATTTTCTGTACGTGTTTCAGATCTCCTTTTATCGTGTGCGTGTGTCATATCTCAGCAATCCACTGCACCTAAATACTTGTTAAATGTGCAATTTGACACCATTTTGACAGCATGGACATCGCTGTGTCACAGCTTCAGGTGTTGGCTGTGGCTCAATGGGTAGCATTCTGGCCTCTGAATCCGAAGGTTGTGGGTTCAAGTCCCACTCCAGACTTTAGCGCATGTGTGCCTAAACCTAGGTACTGAGGGAGTGCTGCACTGTCGGAGATGCCGTCTTTCTGATGAGACGTTAAACCGAGGCCCCGTCTGCCCACTCGGGCAGATGTAAAAGATCCCACGGCACTATTTCGAAGAAGAGCCGGGGGAGTTCACCCTGGTGTCCAGGCCGACATTTATCCCTCAACCAACATCACTTTTTAAAAAGAAAACAGATTATCTGGTCATTACCTCATTGCGGTTTGTGGGATCTTGCTGTGTGCAAATTTGCTGCCATTCCCTACATTACAAAGGGACTACACTTCAAAAGTAGTTAATTGGCGATAAAGCACTTTGGAATGTCCTGAGGCGCTATAGAAATGCAAGTTCTTTTCTATTCCTTTTTCTTTTTCCCCCTTTTTTTTCTTTAAAATGGTACATCAAGAATGTGTTCTGTCAATACACTTTAAATGTCACACTTTAGACATCACACAATATAATATGCAGATTTCTTGAAATTGGTTGTCTCAAATTTTGTATTCATAACAAGTAACAGGTAACAACTGAAGAGGAAGGGAATGTATAAATGAAACACCAGGAAAGACATACTTGCTCTCGAGGCAGTACAAAGAAGGTTCGCTCGGTTAATCCCGGGGATGAGGGGACGGACATATGAGGAGAGGTTGAGTAGATTGGGACTCTACTCATTGGAGTTCAGAAGAATGAGAGGCGATCTTATTGAAACATATAAGATTGTGAAGGGGCTTGATCGGGTGGGTGCGGTAAGGATGTTCCCAAGGATGGGTGAAACTAGAACTAGGGGGCATAATCTTAGAATAAGGGGCTGCTCTTTCAAAACTGAGATGAGGGGAAACTTCTTCACTCAGAGGGTAGTAGGTCTGTGGAATTTGCTGCCCCAGGAAGCTGTGGAAGCTACATCATTAAATAAATTTAAAACAGAAATCGACAGTTTCCTAGAAGTAAAGGGAATTAGGGGTTACGGGGAGCGGGCAGGAAATTGGACATGAATTTAGATTTGAGGTTAGGATCAGATCAGCCATGATCTTATTAAATGGCGGAGCAGGCTCGAAGGGCCGATTGGCCTACTCCTGCTCCTATTTCTTATGTTCTTATGAAAGCTGATAGGAAAACTACCAATCAGGAATTACTAAGGACATTTCGAAACCAGTCAAGCAAACAAAACCTAAGTGATTACACCAGCTGCATTTTAAAAAATTTTTGTTTGTGTGAACAACTTTTTTGAGCATAAACAGCAAGTTCTTGAAGGGCCATATCGTATTCAAATTTGCAGGAGGGTTCAGCAAGTAAGTCCTGAATTTAAAAATTTTGTTTGAGCTTGTTTTGGTAGTATTCAGTACTACTGCCGAAATATTTGATTAAAGAAAGAGATGCAAATTAGTTTTTTTTAAAAAAAATAGTTTTATACAGTTTTTGATCTTCATTCTTAAAAATTCACACAATAATAGAGGGACAGCAAAGAGCTGGCATGATGCAATTAGTGTCGCCAATCCTCCAGGATTGTCCTGGGGTTGCCAGGAATTAAAGATTAAGCCTTGGGGGGGGCGTGCGTGTGCGTGTGTGCGGTTCGGGACTGACGTGTGATGCCTCCCGTGGTCCAATACCCTGTTGTGGGCAAAACCCGGGAGGAAAAAAGCATAGGGATAATTTAAAAAACATAAGTAGTGTGTGATTTGTTTCATTTGCATTGAATGCTGTCATTTATTATAAAAATATTACAGATGGGATAAAAAGGCTATTTGATCATCAAGCATCAACCAATTGGGTACAAAAGTCTTAGGGGGCTTAACTGGGTAGATACAGAGGCTGTTACCCCTGGCCGGAGAGTCTAGAACTGGGGGGCATAGTCTCAGGATAAGGGGTCGGCCATTTCGGACCGAGTTGAGGAAAAATTTCTTCACTCAGCGGGTTGTGAATCTTTGGAATTCTCTACCCCGGAGGGCTGTGGGTGCTCGGTCATTGAGTATATTCAAGGCTGAGATGGATGATTTTTGGACTCGAGGGGACGAGGTGGGAAAGTGGAGTTGAGGTAGAAGATCAGCCATGATCTTATTGAATGGCGGAGCAGGCTCGAGGGGCCGAATGGCCCACTCCTATTTCCTATGCTCTTAAGAGCCTGTTTGCTTTCCAGTGGGCTGTGGGGAAGGTGGGGCGCTGCGAGGATGGACAGGTCAGGCGACCAATGACTGGAGTGTGGGGGCGGGGTAGTTAGAGACGGGAGGTCATGTGATGAAACCCCCAGCAACACGTCCAATCTGAATTGGCAGCCCGAGTCTGCAATTCCTCCTACAATCCAGCTGCTTTTAAAACATGAACCTGGCATCATTTAATCACTGCGTCTTGAGTTACCTTCCAATCTCTTCTACTCTTTTCGACCTTGGTCGTATCCTGGCACTCGGGGTCTTGGACCTTCCCTCAGGTTTCACTCCTAACCAGACAGTTGAATGTCACCCTGGTTGGGAGTATGATTCTTTTCCGTGTGTGTGTGTGTGTGTTACCTCCCACGTTTTTGTCCGGGGGAGATACCGGGGAGTATTTTGTAGCCAGTGTGAGCTAAGGCCGATACATGGTTCCGTGGGGGCTGCACAGTTTGCAGCAGATCAGTTCTCTCCGTCCTCATCCAAAGCTGCTGCTGAAGACACCGCCTTGATCGGATTAAAAAGGGCAGGTTGTGTGTCTAGTAATTGATTGTGGCCGTTGTTTCAGTATCTGAATCTTCTTTATTTTAACCCTTTTTTTTAGTGCTCATCGAAATGAGGAGTGTTGGCACTAGAGAATGGGACACTTTCGCATTTCCTTTTGATACCTTAGAATAAAAAAGTGATTGCAAACTTCCAATTCCAGGCCAGGTATAACGTGGGTGGAAGCAGAGTAAAGCCGCCTGTTCTCTCCATCCTGAAAGGAACATTCACGAATTGCTTTTCCTCCCACTGTGCTACTGTTGCATTTTCCATTTATTACTCTGGCAACAGAAGATTTGTGCTGAATTTAGGTCCTGTTTTGTGCTGTGGATTCATGTCCACTAGGAGTTGGTTTGAGGCCTCCCAAGTTTAATTCACTCACTCATTTATTGTACCTACCTCCTTTGACCAAACCTTTGGTCGCCTGTCCTAATTGCTCCTTCTTTGGCTCGGTGTCAGTTGTTGCCTGATTAACGCGACTGTGAAGCACCTCGGAGATGTTTTACTGCGTTAAAGGTCTGTGTAAGTGCAAGTTGTTGTCGTCGTCGTCATTGGGTGGCCCCCGCCAGGGTGAGGGACAGGTTCGGGCTCGACTTGTGATTCCTCACGTGGTTGAATACCCTGCCGAAACTCACTGTCCCGGCTCGCACGTGAAGGATGGCCGCTTGAGGGGGGGGGTTGCTGGCTGCTGGGGAAAGCAAACTGAGGAGAGCAAGGAACAAAATTCCAGGGTTAGCAGAAGTGTTTGTAACGCAGGTCTGCAGGCGGACAGGAGGGTCGATGACAAACTATCTTTTTGTTTCTTTGAAATTCGTAGTTGTTTAACGTGACATTAGACATGTCCTCAGCTGGATACCCCATCCCATCCCATCCCCACCACCACACATCCCTCCACCATCTCCCCCCCCCTCGCCACCACGCACCCTGTTGGCTCCCCTCCCAACTTGCTAATTCAGGAAAAAAGATGCTGAGCCAACTTCCTTAAAACCCATCGAGCTGCTTTCAGACTCCCGAGTTGTGCATCCTGTTTGTATTGTGTACCAGAATTCACAGTGCCCATTCTCGCATCCCACCCCCCCCCCCCCCCGCCTCCTCCTTCCCCCGCACCCCCCCCCCCCCCGCCTCCTCCTTCCCCTGCACCCCCCCCCCGCCTCCTCCTTCCCCCGCCACCCCCCCCCTGCCTCCTCCTTCCCCCGCACCCCCACCCCCCCCCGCCTCCTCCTTCCCCCGCACCCCCCCCCGCCTCCTCCTTCCCCCGCACCCCCCCCCCGCCTCCTCCTTCCCCCGCCTCCTCCTTCCCCTGCACCCCCCCCCGCCTCCTCCTTCCCCCGCACCCCCCCCCCCCCGCCTCCTCCTTCCCCCGCCCCCCCCCCCCCCCCGCCTCCTCCTTCCCCTGCACCCCCCCCGCCTCCTCCTTCCCCTGCACCCCCCCCCCCGCCTCCTCCTTCCCCTGCACCCCCCCCCGCCTCCTCCTTCCCCCGCCCCCCCCCCCCCACCCCCCCCCGCCTCCTCCTTCCCCCGCCCCCCCCCGCCTCCTCCTTCCCCCGCACCCCCCCCCCACCCGCCCCCCCCCCCGCCTCCTCCTTCCCCTGCACCCCCCCCCCGCCTCCTCCTTCCCCCGCACCCCCCCCCCCCACCCGCCCCCCCCCCCCCGCCTCCTCCTTCCCCCGCACCCCCCCCCCCCCAGTTGCTGTGCTTCTGAATTCCTGGCATGCCTGCTGTAAATACACAATGACAAGAGACTGAAAACTGAGCCGAAGTGAGGAAGCTAACACTGACACCCTACCTCCTTTTAAGCCTTAAAGGACCGTTCAGTGGACCCCCCCCCACCCCGCCCCGTATCAACGTGGGTCTTCTGGAAGATACTGATTTTATTTTCTTCTTCTTCTTGTCAACTTCTTCCCTCCACTCTTGAGAAAGGAAGGAAGACTTGCATTTATATAGCGCCTTTCACATCCTCCGGCTGTACCAAACCGTTTTACAGACAGTGGAGTACTTTAGAAGTGTAGTCACTGTTGGAATGTAGGAAACGCGGCAGCCAATTTGCGCACAGCAAGATCCCACAAACAGCAATGTGATAAATGACCAGATAATCTGCTTTTTAGTGATGTTGGTTGAGGGGTAAATATTGGTCAAGATACTGGGCAGAACTCCCCTGCTCTTCAAATAAGTGTCATGGGATCTTTTACATGCCAGTACTTTGTTGGGAGGGCGTACAGTCTAAAAAGAAAGATGACTATTATGGACAGCCCTTAACGCCAACGTGTGAATTATTGGCACAGGCTGCTACAACAGCTTGTGTTTTGCCATTTGACACTAATCACTTAGGAAATCCAGAACTCATCCTCAGCCACCCAACCACTGAAAATGTGGAACAGTATTTTGTTTCTCTGTAATAATCTGCAATCTTTTGTACTTGAGATTCAGATGTCTGCTCCCGAGAAGTGTATAAGCAAGAATAAATATATACCTAGAGTGACGGGGATTTAGAGTAATGATATTTGTGGTACCTTGCAGCTGATCTGGAGTGATGTTGGCTCAGTCAGCCTCTGAGGCACCTTCTGGAGGTTAACCCTTCCAGACCATTTAGAAATAGAGTACAAAAGCAAGGAAGTTACGCTAAACCTTTATAAAACACTGGTAAGACCTCGGCTGGAGTATTGTGCTCAATTCTGGGCAGCGCACTTTGGGAAGGGTGTCAAGGCCCTAGAGAGGGTACAGAAGAGATTTACGAGAATGGTACCAGGGGATGGGGGACATCAGTTATGTGGAGACTCTGGAGAAGCTGGGGTTGTTCTCCTCAGAGCAGAGAAGGTTAAGAGGAGATTTGATAGAGGTGTTCAAAATCATGAACTGTTTTGTTAGAGTAAATAAGGAAAAATTGTTTCCAGTGGCAGAAGGGTCGGTAACCAGAGGACACAGATTTAAGGTGATCGGCAAAAGAACCAGAGGCGACATGAGGAAACATTTTTTTACGCAGCGAGTGGTTATGATCTGGAATGTGCTGCCTGATAGGGCGGTGGAAACAGATTTAGTAGTAACTTACAAAAGGGAATTGGATAAACATGTGAAGGGGAAAAAATCACAGGGGAAAGAGTAGGAGAGTGGGACTAATTGGATAGCTCTTTCAAAGAGCTGGTACGATGGGCCGAATGGCCTCCTCCAATGCTGTACCATAATGATACTATGAAATTGCAACATCTTGCATTTACAATAGTGCCTTCAATGTAGAAACTCTCCCATAACTTTTACAAGGGGTAAAAGGTGAATAAAAGGGTTAGATGGCACACCATCTGGAAGATGTTCGAGAGATTGGGGCTAAAATAACCAATGGCTTTATCACCAGGTAGTGGGGGGAAATGCCCAGCGGGCCAGATTTCGAGGAGTGAAGGGCACAGGAGGGGATGCAGAAGTAGGGTGGGGCAAGACTGTGGAGGGGTTGGAAGAGGAGTTTAAACTCTTGCAAGGTGAGGGATAATATCTGGGGCGCACGTTCCCATTTTGTCCCCTGATGGGCAGGAAAAGGCCAGCTGGTCCATCAAGCCTGCTCCACACACCATGATGGCCAGAGCATCATGACCTAAACAATTCCTTCCCTCTTTTTTTCCCCCTCCCCATTTCCGCAGCCACGTAATCCCCTGGAAGAGGAAAAAAAAACAGGGCCAATAAGGGACCGATCCTGAGCACAGCCCAGATTAACTCTATCCCTGATACTTTTAGCACTCTTTTTGGGGGGAACCCGAGCCTCTGGGTGATTCTCAGCAAAGAATATGAGAACATGTTGAGGATCAGCAAGTGTTATTTGTCCATTAAGTTCACCCCTGTTGGCATTTCAACCAACTCAGTCAGTCATCCAACGACCTCTTGAACTCTTGCAGTACCAATCCACTGCCTCTTCTGTTAGATTAATTCAAATATTTGTGCCCCTTTCGAAGAGAGGAATTTCTTTCAAAAGTTCTGTTTTAAGTTTACTTTTCAGTAATTTAAATTTATATCCCCCTGCCCTTCCTGAGATCTGGCAATCCCACATTGGGACTTTAAAGTCTGCTTCAGAGTCTCCTGCACCCCGACATCAACTACAACCATCTTTAACGATGAACCGTTCCGCCCTTGGAGATATTGACTCCGGCTGGAGTATAGTTCCACAGACGCTGGCCAACTCCAATACCCTGCCCAAGTCTAGACAGTGAGGATTGGCAGTCTAGTTAATTTTGGAGGACATGACAGCCAAATTATAAATTCTCACCACTCTCTGGGTAAAGAGGTTTCTCCTGAATTCCCTATTGGATTTATTAGTGACTATCTTTATTTATGACTCCTAGTTTTGGACTCCCCCGCAAGTGGAAACATCTTCAATACTTCTACTTTATCAACATAGACTGGGAATCAAATCTGTGGTCTTCTTGCTTTGTACCAGACTGGGTGGTACATTTGTCCCCAAAGCCATTAGGGCGAACATCCTCATTACGTTGTACGAAGAGCAATTGCAAACAGTCAATGGAGGTCACCCTGATCAGCAGTCACTGCAGGAAGGAGAAGCGAGAGTAATGAGCAGGTTGCTCTGTTCCGAGCTGGGTCTCCCTAACACAGCGGCACAAGATTAAAGTTAAAGGGTTAGAATTTCCATGGGGGGTAACTGCTTGTACCCTTGGCGTAAGATTAGCGCAGCCCGCTGGAGAAACTGCCTCAATGGCTATTGATGCCATTTGGCTAGGGTTTTTGCCGGGCTCGCACTTAGGTTACCGTGAGCAACCGGGGGGGAACACCCTGTGGAAATTACTGGTGACCATGTTCTAAGTCGGGGTGGGGGTTGCTCTTTTTAAAAAAAAAAATGTTTTAATTCATTCTGGGGATGTGGGCGTCGCTGACAAAGCCAACATTTATTGCCCATCCCTAATTGCCCTTGAGAAGGTGGTGGTGAGCCGCCTTCTTGAACCGCTGCAGTCCGTGTGGTGACGGTTCTCCCACAGTGCTGTTAGGGAGGGAGTTCCAGGATTTTGACCCAGCGACGATGAAGGAACGGCGATATATTTCCAAGTTGGGATGGTGTGTGACTGGGAGGGGAACGTGCAGGTGATGTTGTTCCCATGCACCTGCTGCCCTTGTCCTTCTAGGCGGCGGAGGTCGTGGGTTTGGGAGGTGCTGTCGAAGAAGTGTGTGGGATGGGGAAAAGAAAATCAGTGCGTATAATTACAGATTTCATTGGCGACATGTTTAACTTTCAAAGATACCCTCGTCTGTAGCACATAGCCTGTTCTCCCGTGCCTTCCATCGGCAGCTGCAACAGCTTTAGAGGATTATTGTCCCTAAACTATAAAGTTTCTGCCTAAATATAGGCCTGTGACTGTATAGTGACTGCATCCTCCATCGTTCCAACCCAACTATTACTGCTGCTTTACCAGGATTATTTTAATTGTTGGGGGCGGGGACGGAGACGGAGGAGAGGATGTAGACAGATGTTGACCTCTTGGGCATAATACTTGATTTTATTTTCTTTTTCCCAGTTTTGTCTCCTTCTTAAAGGTTCACATGCTCGCCTGCCATAGCTTCGGAAGATTGGCGTGGAAAATCCGGGAAAAGTGGCGTGAACCCGTTTTCCTGGGGTTTCTGCTCACTCCCGCTGAAGTGGCGAGTGGGGAACTCCAGTGGAAATTCACCACCCCCCCCCCCAACCCAGCGAGAGACTGGGGGTTCCCCGCCCCCACCCAGCGGGAGACTGTCTCCTGCTGGGTGGGCGGGGTGGGGGGGCCCTGTCTCCCGCGGGGTGGGGGGGGCCCTTCTATGGAGCACCGACGCGCCTCTGGTTCCTCACCCATGAGGCAGCTCTTCCATGTTCCCACACGTGCTCAGGGTTGATGGATAGTAATCAGGAACTGGAACCCTTCCTGAACAAGGGCAGCTGCGGTCCCACTGATGCCCCGGTTCAAACTGACTAACTCAGACCAGCGATTGAACCTGGGGATCTGCCGATCTTGGATGATCTGTTTGTACCACACGTCGTTCTCGTTTTATTTTTTCCTTCCTCTGCGTGGCTGGGCAATGTGAAGGGTCGGGTGGGCTCAGTGAACTGGCCAGCAACTTGAGTGTTGATATTCATGAGCCTGAGCACGAAGGTCCTCTCTGCCCCACTGTCACCAAATGATGCTGTCCTACCCACATTAAGAAGTCTGTGTGTGGGAATGTCAGACAAGGACACAATCAGGATCGGCTGTGATGCCAACCTTGGGAGGGGCCACTTGTACAGTGTACCGTAGAACTGTACCCATCAGGAGTTGGCATCTTTGGGGGGGGAGAGAGAGAGAGAGAGAGAGAGAGAGAGATGCTGTCCTTGTTTGTTTTAATTTTTGGGTTTTGTGACATACATACGGCTCAAAAAAGCAAGAAGAGATTCCATTCCAAATAATCAGGGGTGGGGGTCAAAGGGCAGACACAAGAGATGAGCAGTCCATGTATATTGAGGATTGTGGAGCTGCCCCAGTCAGTGCAATCTTTACAGGTGGACCAAGATCACACATTGGAAAGACGAGAGATCAACAGCTCAAGTGGTATCTTACTGGTCAGAGCTGTGCCTGTGCACGGTACGGACAGGGACTGCAACAAATATCCTGCGGATTTAGTCACACACCATCCCAACTTGGAAATATATCGCCGTTCCTTCGTCGTCGCTGGGTCAAAATCCTGGAACTCCCTTCCTAACAGCGCTGTGGGAGAACCTTCACCACACGGACTGCAGCGGTTCAAGGCGGCGGCTCACCACCACCTTCTCGAGGGCAATTAGGGATGGGCAATAAATGCCGGCCTCGCCAGCGACGCCCACATCCCATGAACGAATTTTAAAAAAGATTTAGCACTCTGACCTCTGCAAGACCTGAAAGCCCTCCATTTGCTTCGATCATAAACTTGTCGGCAGTACTAAAGGGAGATCCCTACATGTGTTGCTGCCTTTCCCAGAGGTAAAGTTATATTCTTGATTTCCATTCTCTAGTTTTCTTCCCGTTCCTTTCAAAACACCGACCCATGTTTTGTGTCCTGGTTCACAGGCAGCCTCCTGCACCTTGCCCAAATGACCATGTACCAGCCCCGACAATGAGTGCCAGCAGCCTATTGATGGTGGGGCCACATCATGGCCAAGCCTGGCGCTGTCCTTGCCCATCATTCACGCACCCCTTTTTCCAGTAGAGGGAACTTCTCGGCAGTGGAACCTCGCAGTTGCTGCTCGAAATGGTTCCGTGGTGTCGACTGTCCTCTGATCTCTCACTCAAATGGCTCCTCTTCACCTGTCAGTGTCGGATTATCACAGCCGAGCCTGATCCTGTCTTCAGAAGAAAGAACTTGCGTTTATATAGCGCCTTTCATGACCTCAGGATGTCCCAAAGCGCTTTACAGCCAATGAAGTACTTTTTGAAGTGTAGTCATTGTTGTAATGTAGGAAATGCGGCAGCCAATTCGCGCACAGCAAGATCCCACAAACAGCAATGTGATAATGACCAGATCATCTGCTTTTTTAGTGATGTTGGTTGAGAGATAAATATTGGCCGGGACACCGGAGTAAACTCCCCTGCTCTTCTTCAAAATAATGCCGTGAGATCTTTACGTCCACCTGAGAGGGCAGACGGGGCCTCGGTTTAACATCCCATCCCAATGACAGCACCTCCGACAGAGCAGCACTCCCTCAGTACTGACTCCTCCAACAGTGCAGCTCTTACTTGACAGCCATGTGTGCACTTTCCGGCGGAGGCCGCCGGATATCTATGGTAAATGAAGAGTGCGGACCCTGTCTTGTTTGTGCTAGGACCCTAACCCTGGGGCACTGAGGCCAATTATGGTGCCCCTACAGCTGCCTTGGTTGAGGTCACTCCCAGATTGCTGGAATGAAGGCCCTCTCTGCCTGCTGGCTGTCATGACGTGAAATGAGTTTGGGCAGCATCGTTCGAACAGAGGTCATTACGGGGTGATTTGAAAGAGGTGTTTTAAAATTATGAAGGAATTGGACAGAGTGGGTGGAAACAGAGAGGATTTCCAGTAGTTGACAAGTCTACAATGATGGGGCATAGATATAAGATCAAATGCAAGAGATTTAGGACAGAGAGCAGGAGAAACTTTTTGGAGGCTGTGGAATACATTACCTGAGCTAGAGATTAAAGTAAAGCTATTGTCAACATTGAAGAATGGGTTACACAGTTGAAGGAAAGGGGGGATAAAGGGAAAGGGGATTAGAATGGGCACGTGGGAGTGGAATATGAACTGCAACACACACTGGGATGAACAGTCTGTTTTTTGTGTTTGAATTTATCTGTAATTCTATGTAATTCAGTGCACTTCCTGGTGAGAATGACACTAATTACCACTAAATTGGTGATCTCGCTCAGAGGCCACAGTATGACCGGTGTCCAAATGCAAAAAAAAAATGTCTGTGCGGTTGTGGTGGGAGCTGTTCTGAAGTTGGGACTGAGGCCCGTCGTGGGGAAGATTGGTGGGAAATGTTCTGTTCCCTGAACCAGCTTTCTTCAGCATAAAATTCGAGGAACGAGCACCAGGCTGGCCCTGTAATTGCGAGCTGGAGGTTGGAGTGTTGTAGGCGGGGAAGTTTTTCCACTGAACCACGTCTGGGGAAGTATCTGTTCTATTATAAGCTTAGCAGAAGTGCTGAAATAAACCCAAAAGCTAACAAAACCCAGCCAATCCCACTTCAGAGTGTAATCAGTAAACCTTTATTTCTAAAGAGAACGTCCAATAAATCCACCAAACCCCCCATCTTCTGTTGACCATGTGGTCTGTGGTTTAAGAGGAATTTTCCAGTATTCAAGTTAAGCAATATTTTTTGTAGTTATATATAACAGTAACTGCACTTCAGCAATGAATTGTTGCCTGACGAGCGGTTTGGGACATCCTGAAGACGAGAAATCGTGAAAAAAATGTCAAGTTCTTTCTTAAAAGGGATCTCCTACTGTACATCTAACCGTGCTATGGCAGACCTGGGAGCGTTCGATCCAGACACTGGGTGCTTAAAACGGCACTAGTACCAATTTGCAGCTCTAATGGTGTCAGCCATGGCCTGGTTGATAGCACTCTTTCCTCTGAGTCAGAAGGCTATGGGTTCATCGTCCCACTCCAGAGACTTAAGCACAGAAACTCGGCTGACACTCCCAGTGCAGTACTGAGGAAGTGCTGTGCCGTCTTACAGATGAAAGGTTAAACCGAGGCCCAGTCTGCTCGGGTGGACATAAAACGATTGCGTGGCACCATTTTTATCCCCCAATTAACATCACTAAAACAGTTTATCTGGTCATTTTCACATTGCTGTTTGTGGGACCTTGGTGCAAATTGGCTGCTGCGTTTTCTACATTACAACAAAAGTACTTCATTGGCTGTAAAGCGCTTTGGGGCATCTCGAGATCGTGAAGGGCCCTTTGTAAATGCAAGTTCTTTCTTTTTAATATCCCTCGCCTCGAACACAAAATGCACCATAAGATGTAAAATCTGCCCTCGTGTCACACTCCATACTGGAATGGTGAACATCCTAATCAGTGAATTGAGTTTTTCTAGTACTGACTAGTATTTTTTAAAAATTGAATGACAGCCAGCAGCCTGAGCACCAGTTCCTGCACTAATTAGATCTTTAAAGGGAAAAAAAAAATCAAAGGGATTAAACTCCATCCAAAAGTGACACTGAGTTGCAATTGTTCATCACTAACCTACATTTAAGTAGAGCACATCTCAGGAGACGAGCAGAATGGAAACCATTTCCACTGGTTCTTTTCCCTTCTCGGGGTGTGACCCCGTCACACACCAATCACTGCCTGAGAGTGTGGACAATGTTGTCACTCAGGAACCAGGTTCTGCGAGGTATGCGAGGACATCTCTCCCACCCTTCCCCAGGAGTCGCCAACTCTCCAACTTTTTCTCACTCTTGTTTTTGGGACAGTTCTCCCCAGCACCGGCTTGATGTAGGGGAGGTCGTTTGACCTGTCTACAGAAGCCAATTCTGAAGCGGGAGAGTCTTGCAGAAGAAGAGTTGGGCTGCCCCTCCCCCCACCCCGAGCCGGTGACCGGCCAATGTTAGTTTTCGCCAATGATCAGGAAGGTCCTCGCTTTTTGTCACTTTGTCACAAAATATCTTGTACAAATAATGCAATGGTATGTTTGAGGTGATTTACATAATTGTGTTGTGTTCTTCAAAACAAGAGAGTGGGTACCAACTGGTACCCCGAGAAGGACATAGCTTGTTTCATTTTTCCCATAGCTCCTTCACTTTCTCTCACACCTCTTTTTCTCTCTCTCTCCTTTTCTCTCTCTTTTCTCAATATTACTATGGCCGTTGCTCCTCTTGATTTCCTCTCTTGTTCCTCCTGACCTCACTCTTCATCCTCCCCTGCATTCTCAGAATTACTGAATTCCTTTCATCTTCCCTTTCTCCTACGATCTCCAGGGGTTCAAAGCCCAACGTTAACATCGGCTAAACACTGCTTCTCCCCTGATCTTTCCAGCCCTGGTGGTGTTCCGGGGCCGTGGGTTTTCAACAATTGTAAAAAGAAAGAGACTTCACTTCTTGACTGGCACAGAACAGATGTTTCATTGGCTCATTGAAAATACATTGGACTGAACTTGTTCTGGATCTGTCCGCAGCACAAAGCCTTGGTAATTCACCAATCCGCTTCAACCCTCTCACCCTGCCCCCACTCCCCAATAAGACTGCAGTGATTCTAGAAACTCTCTGGCAATGGTCACGTGGTCAATGATGTGGCCTAGATAGCCAGTCAGAGCATATGTCCCTTGCTATAACTGTACACTGTTCTACCTCATGTAGCGCTGCTGGCTTCTTGAAACAGATGCAGTTTTATAAAAAGAACTTGCAAAGGGCAACGTGCAGCAGAATCTCTTGGGTTAACCCAATAATGCGTGAAGGAGTTGAGGTGAGATAGTTGCACCATCGATACCGTCACCGACCGCTTTGGTTATTGGGGTGTTTGGCTAGTCTGCACCATCCTGCCGTGGGTGTGCCAGGGATTAGGAGAGCCTCTGATTCAACACAACATCACCTTCCAGGAAACCTGTGTTAGATGGAATTGGAGTCAACCCATGCAGTGCTGAGCCACGTGGACCAACGCCAACTCTTGGTCCGTGCTGACTTATCTGATCACGTCCCGGTCCTCACCGTCCTTCAGCTAAAGAAGGAAAAAATAATCAGCCAGGGTTCCTGTTCCTGAGTGTTATCCAGTGACCTGACTGGGTGTTGGGTGAGGATGGGATTGGGTTCAGCTCTGATATCCACCCCATGACAGAATACACTGCTGACGTTCACTGGGTAGGTCCATGCATGAAAGGAACACATTGGGCAGGGTGAACTGTGCCTGTGAAACCGTATCCTACCAAGAGTCAGGGAAAATAGTCTGTGTATATTTTGGGTGGAATCTGTGACCCCGTGCAGACGACTTATTGGAAAATTGGGAGCGCACGGCCCGGAAATATCGCTCAATGGACAGAGGATCCTGAACAAGTGCGGCTGTAATATTCCAATAAGCCGCTCGCTGCCTGTAAGATCCCATCAGTGGCACAGAATCTTGTCAAATGTTAAGCCTTTATTTCATCCCCAGTTTAAATAGTCACTTTCTTTTCACTTGGCAAACAAGAGATTTTCTGTGAGGAGATGTGTTGAGTCAGAGGCTTCCCTAATCCCGGGCACTCCCTTGGCAGTGTGGTCCCGACATGCCATGATATCCAGCCGTGTTCCTTCTTTGTGCCAGTCAGTTCTGTGCGTGGCGATCTCCAAGGGGCCTTTTATGAAAGAGCTGGATAGATGTGAAGGCGGGTGAGTCGGGCCAGCAGGCACCAGCCCTCCACAAGGCTATATAGAAAATTGTCTCTGTCAATTCGACCGGAGTACGTCATCAAGACATGACTAATTACAGCAGGCCCTGAGGTAGAATTGTGACTCTTGAAGCTGCTTTTTCAATGCCCAGAGGGTTCATTAAACTCTCTCTCTTTGTCTCGGTCTCTGGATGCTTGTGCCGTCTTAACAAAGCAGCACTGGAATGTGACGTGCCAATACTGCAAAGTTAGGAGGTTTACAGCCTCTATTTGTAAAATGCATGGCCCTGCTTCACTATGATGGTGACTGTTGCACTATTGATAGCGCAGCTCAGTCTGCAGAGGCAGGGGAACCACCTCACTCTGGGGGGGGGACACAGCATCATGGAAAGTGAACTTGTTCCGTCTGCACGGGCAGATGCTCCAGTGTTGCTGGCAGACTTTGCCTGTTGTCTCGCTGCTCAAGCTAGCTGGGGTCAAGGACTGAGCTCAGTGGGGAATTTAAACTGACTGTTTTGGAAACGGAGCACTTTCTCAGTCCTCCAGTACAGACGTTGTGTATTATAGCTTTTCTTAATATGACCAGAGGTATCCTGGGTAATTATGCTTGGAAACAATTAAGGTTAAAATGAAAATTCTCTGCCCTGCCCAGCACATTATCTAAAATTAGCTTATTAGCAAATTTTGTTTGAAGGGGATTGTTTAATATGGTCCCTGGAAGGAGTTGATGGGGTGGATAGAGAGAAACTATTTCCTCTGATGGAGGGATTCAGAACAAGAGGGCATAACCTTAAAATTAGAGCTAGGCTGTTCAGGGGTGATGTCAGGAATCACTTCATCACACAAAGGGCAGTAGAAATCTGGAACTCTCTCCCCCAAAAAGCTGAGGCTGGGGGTCAATTAAAAGTTTGAAAACTGAGATGCTGTTGCCATTTACATCTCTTCTAGCCCCATCTTTTGTTTCTTTACCTGTCCCATTCCCACCCTCTTTTAGCCTTGCACCATCATCCCTTTTGTCATTCAATCACTCCTTCCCTTTTGTTCTCTCCCCACCCCCCCCCCCGCTTTCCCCGGCTCTCTACTTGCTTAAAAACTTTAACTCTTTAATGTCTTCCAGTTCTGACGAAGGTCTTCGACCTGAAACGTTAACTCTGTTTCTTTCTCCACGGACGCTGCCTCACTTGCTGAGCTTTTCCAGCATTTTCTGTTTTTATTTCAGATTTCCAGCATCCGCAGTATTTTGATTGATAGATTTTTGTTGGGTAAGGGTATTAGGGGTTATGGTACCAAGGCAGGTAAATGCAGTTAAGATACAGATCAGCCATGATCTAATTGAATGGCAGAACAGGCTTGAGGGGCTGAATGGCCTCCTTCTGTTATTTGGAGACTCCTACAAGACATTAGTAATGGTTTCTCTGAAGCTCACAGTTCAAAAGCTATCAAAGCCAAAGATGGCCAAGATAATGGGCAAAGAGATCACTCCTTATCCACTTAAGTATTAGTGATGGCTATTATCTTAATTGGCTGGCCATTGAGAAGAATCTCTTTGATCTGATTTCCCTCCTAAGTGGCCTGGCTCTAATTTTATGTCGCCTCTTTCTTGATTCCCTCACCAGAGGAAATACCCTTTTGAATCCTTTTTAACACCTCGATCAGATCACCCTCAATCGTCTACACTCGAGGGAATACAGTGCAAGTTTATGCAACGTTTTTATGTTGCTATATTTACCAGGGGTCAGATTGCTTTGTAGTCTCGTCCAGTCACACGCGCCCACACTGCTACGTGTTCCCTGTACAGTAAGCAGAAATGCAGTGTCTTCCCCAGCAGGAAGGGAGCTCCCCATATTACTGAAACAACCATGGGGGCTGCAGAGATGCAGAACAAAAACTGCTCACTTACTCATTTGTGGTCGAGTTAACCTTCAGTTTCATTTCCACCGATTCTCTCGTGTCCTTCGTGTCTGCGTTGACTCATGTCTGATCGTCTGCTGGTAACATGGGTTTGGGGGTGGGGGTACAGCAGAGGGAGATACTCTATTAGCTGCATGGACTACACTTTTAAGACTCCCAGTAGCTTATTTTCTCCCTGATTCATTCGCCCCCCCCCCCCCATAGCTGCTGATCGCACAGGTGGAGAAAGTGCGCATCAGCAGGCAGTTCAACTGTGATGGGCATCACAGCGAAGGCCAATCCTGTTATCCAGATGTGCAGAGGTTACTGGATAGTGATGAGGAGCAGGAACCCTGACTTTTTTCCCCACACCTTTTCCTTTTTTCTCTTTCCCCCCCCCCCCCCCTCCATGTTCTGGGGTTCTGAAGTCAATTGTAGAATGTCAGCACCGACTACTGATCAGACACATGGTCTCTATGGCTCAATATCATATCAGACAGTGGCCTTTTCCCCATCAATCCACCACGTGGTACCTGTGCAAAGAAGGAAAACTTGCATTTATATAGCGCTGGTCACAACCCTAGGATATCCCCAACTGCTTTTCAGCCAATCAAGTACTTTAGAAGTGTAGTCACTGTTGTAATATAGGAAAACGTGGCAGCCAATTTGCGCACAGCAAGATCCCACAAACAGCAATCCTGTTTATAGTGATGTTAGTGATAAATATCGGCCCAGGACACTGGGGAGAACTCCCCTGCTCCTCTTTGAAATAGTGCCATGGGATTTTTGACGTCCACCTGAGAGGGCAGACGGGGCCTCAGTTTAACGTCTCGTCCGAAAGACGGCACCTCCGACAGTGCAGCACTTGGGAGTGTCTGCCTGGATTTGGTGCTCGAGTGTCTGGAGTGGGATGTGAACCGAGGTTTGATGACTTCCAGTATCACACGGGAGGGACCACAGAGGCGTGAGAGAGATAACGTGCAACGATAAGGGAGGAGAGAGAGAGACTACACCTGCGCTGAGTTAAGACTAGTTCCTGGCTCCCCAAGTTACAGGGTAGAGTCAGTTGTCACAATGACACAACGTGCAACTGACACAATCGAAGACACTGCAGGTTAACTCGCAGAAGGAACGAGGCTTCCAAGCAATTTCGCAATGGGGACAATGCCCCTTTCTTGTTGCTGTGGCAACTGAGCCTGCTCCCACACCGGCCCCAATGCCCCTTGTAACTGGCTGTTAAGACACCCCAGAGATGGTTTAGATGCAACTCTTCCCTCCTATGGTTGGGAGATGTTGGAGCCTCTGCTCGTGCCTCCCCTCTCGACTTGACTTGTTGGGAGTGGAGCCGCACTCCAACCTGTGCCAATCCCTGCTCCGTGACACTGAAGGGGTAAGTTTCCCACTTTATGCTGCCCCACCAACAGGGCACATCAGAAATTCATGTGCGTGCTGTGTGCAACTTCCTGGCCCAGTAGCAGGAAGTTACGAGCAATGGCGGACAGGAAAAGACACTCTGGTCCGTTCAGCCTGTCCCACAAAATATAGACACTCCCCTCCCCCTCGAAACCATGTGATCTCCTGGGAGAGGCGTAAAACCAGATTTAAAAACCCCACGCCAATTTGGGGGGAAAAAAATCTAGTAACTTTCCTCTCTGACCTCCTTGGGTGATTGAAACTAGTCCAGGAGATCACTCTGGCCCTATAGTTGGGAGATGACTCCCGAATGTTAACCTGCTGAAACTCAAGTGTTACTGCATCGCCTGAGCGTTGCCAATCCTCCAGGATTGACCTGAAGTCTCCAGGAATTGAAGATCAAACTCCAGGACACTGCTGCGAGCAAAACCCGGGAGAAAGGTCAGAGGGGTGTTAGTTTTTAATTCCCGTTTTCTTTGAAGACTTTCGCTTATTAGTCAGAAAAAATATTGGAGATGGGACAAGAAAGAGAATCATCCAATCGGGTAACGAAGAGTCTGTTCGTTTCCCAATGGGTTATGGGGGAGGCGGGGCACCGTGAGGGCGACCAATGACGGGAGTGTGGGGGCGGGGCTGTTGGAGGCAGAAGTTCTGCGATGAAACTTCCAGGAATATGTCCAACCAGAGTTAGCAACCCCTACATCATCCCCAATGATGCTTCTTTAAGGAAACAAAAATAATTTCACTCCGAGTCTTGAAGGGTAGTTTCACTGCCCACTGGAGTGGGGCAAGAAACAAAACTTATATCACGTGCTTTCCCCAAATATGCTTTGTTGGTTAAACTGGCTCCTCGATCGAGACCACATTCCGGTCATTCTGCTTCTCATCGCAGTGTCTGGTTGTGGTACATCAATGGTTTTTTATAAAGGAACGACGTAGGCCGAGGCATGGTCGTATCCAATTATATATAACCTGCTTCTTCACTGCTTGCTTTGCCCACTTCCTTGATGTTTGGCCAACAGTGATCAGCCCAGCACAATCAACCAAGATCTAAAGAGGTGAAAGCCCACTAACCCGAATAGAAACACATGTTCCTGTCCCTCCCCAGTTCACACACACCATCTGTTTGTGCTCTAAGTGTCTCTTAGAACTTGTCATCTGATATTTAAGCTGCTTGTCTTTGGTCTCCTTCTGTGCTGTATCATTCAACGATTCTTAACTCATTCAGCCCGTCGTGTTTCTGCAGGGTCTTTTTGAAAGAGCTATCCAATTGGTTCCACTCCTCTGCCCTCGCCCCACAGTGTTGGACCAGTCCTTCCTCTGCCCTCTCCCCACAGTGTTGGACCAGTCCTTCCTCTGCCCTCGCCCCACAGTGTTGGACCAGTCCTTCCTCTGCCCTCGCCCCACAGTGTTGGACCAGTCCTTCCTCTGCCCTCGCCCCACAGTGTTGGACCAGTCCTTCCTCTGCCCTCGCCCCACAGTGTTGGACCAGTCCTTCCTCTGCCCTCGCCCCACAGTGTTGGACCAGTCCTTCCTCTGCCCTCGCCCCACAGTGTTGGACCAGTCCTTCCTCTGCCCTCGCCCCACAGTGTTGGACCAGTCCTTCCTCTGCCCTCTCCCCACAGTGTTGGACCAGTCCTTCCTCTGCCCTCGCCCCACAGTGTTGGACCAGTCCTTCCTCTGCCCTCGCCCCACAGTGTTGGACCAGTCCTTCCTCTGCCCTCTCCCCACAGTGTTGGACCAGTCCTTCCTCTGCCCTCTCCCCACAGTGTTGGACCAGTCCTTCCTCTGCCCTCTCCCCACAGTGTTGGACCAGTCCTTCCTCTGCCCTCTCCCCACAGTGTTGGACCAGTCCTTCCTCTGCCCTCTCCCCACAGTGTTGGACCAGTCCTTCCTCTGCCCTCTCCCCACAGTGTTGGACCAGTCCTTCCTCTGCCCTCTCCCCACAGTGTTGGACCAGTCCTTCCTCTGCCCTCTCCCCACAGTGTTGGACCAGTCCTTCCTCTGCCCTCTCCCCACAGTGTTGGACCAGTCCTTCCTCTGCCCTCTCCCCACAGTGTTGGACCAGTCCTTCCTCTGCCCTCTCCCCACAGTGTTGGACCAGTCCTTCCTCTGCCCTCTCCCCACAGTGTTGGACCAGTCCTTCCTCTGCCCTCTCCCCACAGTGTTGGACCAGTCCTTCCTCTGCCCTCTCCCCACAGTGTTGGACCAGTCCTTCCTCTGCCCTCTCCCCACAGTGTTGGACCAGTCCTTCCTCTGCCCTCTCCCCACAGTGTTGGACCAGTCCTTCCTCTGCCCTCTCCCCACAGTGTTGGACCAGTCCTTCCTCTGCCCTCTCCCCACAGTGTTGGACCAGTCCTTCCTCTGCCCTCTCCCCACAGTGTTGGACCAGTCCTTCCTCTGCCCTCTCCCCACAGTGTTGGACCAGTCCTTCCTCTGCCCTCTCCCCACAGTGTTGGACCAGTCCTTCCTCTGCCCTCTCCCCACAGTGTTGGACCAGTCCTTCCTCTGCCCTCTCCCCACAGTGTTGGACCAGTCCTTCCTCTGCCCTCTCCCCACAGTGTTGGACCAGTCCTTCCTCTGCCCTCTCCCCACAGTGTTGGACCAGTCCTTCCTCTGCCCTCTCCCCACAGTGTTGGACCAGTCCTTCCTCTGCCCTCTCCCCACAGTGTTGGACCAGTCCTTCCTCTGCCCTCTCCCCACAGTGTTGGACCAGTCCTTCCTCTGCCCTCTCCCCACAGTGTTGGACCAGTCCTTCCTCTGCCCTCTCCCCACAGTGTTGGACCAGTCCTTCCTCTGCCCTCTCCCCACAGTGTTGGACCAGTCCTTCCTCTGCCCTCTCCCCACAGTGTTGGACCAGTCCTTCCTCTGCCCTCTCCCCACAGTGTTGGACCAGTCCTTCCTCTGCCCTCTCCCCACAGTGTTGGACCAGTCCTTCCTCTGCCCTCTCCCCACAGTGTTGGACCAGTCCTTCCTCTGCCCTCTCCCCACAGTGTTGGACCAGTCCTTCCTCTGCCCTCTCCCCACAGTGTTGGACCAGTCCTTCCTCTGCCCTCTCCCCACAGTGTTGGACCAGTCCTTCCTCTGCCCTCTCCCCACAGTGTTGGACCAGTCCTTCCTCTGCCCTCTCCCCACAGTGTTGGACCAGTCCTTCCTCTGCCCTCTCCCCACAGTGTTGGACCAGTCCTTCCTCTGCCCTCTCCCCACAGTGTTGGACCAGTCCTTCCTCTGCCCTCTCCCCACAGTGTTGGACCAGTCCTTCCTCTGCCCTCTCCCCACAGTGTTGGACCATTCCTTCCTGTGCCCTCTCCCCACAGTGTTGGACCATTCCTTCCTGTGCCCTCGATGCTCTTTAAGAGAAATTAAAGTTTTTTTAATGGATTAACAGAGGTAAAGGCCCAGAAAGTTCAGGAAAACAACCAAACTTGGAGAGCGTAGGAGAGAAGACGAGATTAATCAAACTGTAGTGATTAGGTTGTGTACGTCTAAGGTTTTACAACCCTGAAGATTGCAAAAGAGAGATAAGGAGGTTCGGTGCACATTTTAAAGGTGACAGTTTTTGTTTCTGTTAACAGTCACATTCTTCTAATGGGCTCAAATTGCCCAGGAACCAATTTAAACACAATGCTCTCACGTCATGGTGTCTCAGACATTTCTTACCACATCCTCTGCCTCAACACGAGCAATGCCATGGGAGATCCACTGGTCCTTTTTAAGTACTTGTGTGGCACAACCCTTGCTCTTAGTGCTACTCTGCCATAGACGGCGACCGGGAAGTACCATTTCGGGTGGCTTGATTTGAAGAGTTTATAAATAATAATAAATTCATTGTTCATTTAAAGAATTAGGATTAACTTTCATTTCCCTGCCGCTGTTTGTAAAATGGGGATTGACCCCGTGTTGGGAAGGAATTACAATCCTGTGGGTTTGAGAAAGCCCAAGGCATTATAATCGACTTGAGCCACAGGAAGGGAACGGGGAACAGCGAGGCAAATTCTCTCCTAAAGCGCTCTCCGCACGGAGCTTCACGCGTGAGAAACGCGCACCAGGAACTGAGCGCACGCCTCCGAATAGTTCCCGTCATCGGTGGAACCTTACATAGAATGTACAGCATCGAAACAGGCCATTCGGCCCAACAGGTCTGTGCCGGTGTTTATGCTCCACGTGAGTCTCCTCCCTCCCTACTTCATCTCACCCTATCAGCATATCCTTCTATTCCTTTCTCCCTCATGTGTTTATCTTCCTTCCCCTTAAATGCATCAATGCTATTCACCTCAACTACTCCATGTGGTACTGAGTTCCACGCTCTGGGTTAAGACGTTTCTCCTGAATTCCCGATTGGATTTATTAGTGACTATCTTATATTTATGGCCCGTAGTTTTGAACTCCCCCACAAGTGGAAACATCTTCTCTCTCTGTCTACCTTATCGAACCCCTTCATAATCCCGAAGACCTGTGTCAGGTCACCCCCTTAGCCTTCTCTTTTCCAGAGAAAAGAGCCCCAGCCTCTTCAGTCTTTCCTGATAATTATAACCTCCCAGTTCTGGTATCAGCCTGGGAAATCTTTTTTGCACCTACTCCAGTGCCTCCATATCCTTTTTGTAATATGGTGACCAGAACTGTGCCCAGTGCTCCAAGTGTGGTCTAACAAGTTTAACATAACGTCTTGTGGGAGACACCCGTTCAGCGGCCGGGTGATGACATCAGGAGCACTAAAGCTCCGCAACCTAAGCAACGAAGAAGAAAATTTGCCCCAGCTTCTGTACTACCCCGGGGGCAGTACTGATCCATGCTGAGTTAGTCAAACGCCAATGTGCGAGACTAGATAATGTGAGAACACTATTTGACTGTGGGGGGTTGACCAGACTGGACTCTCTCTCTCTCTCTCTCTCTCTCTCTCTCTCTCTCTCTCTCTCTCTCTCTCTCTCTCTCTCTCTCACTAACACTCACACTCCGACACTCAATTTTGAAATTTTCAATTGACCACCAGTCTCAGCAGCTTTTCGAGGGAGAGTTTTCCAGACCTGAATAATTGGCAGGTGTCGGAACTCTGGATGATTTTTCTTTTCCTGAGCGGCTGAGACACTTGAGCTCAATCAGCGGTTTTGCTGCAGTCGTAACTTGAATGAGCTCAGACCGACGTTTTGATCGACATCTCAGTGGCTGCTGTAAAAACCAACAGGAAAAGAAAGCAAGTTTAGCTGCCCCACGACTCGAGAGCTCAACCAGTGAGTAGCCAAGCTCGACAGATCAGCACAGTCCAAGCTTCAATGCCCAGTGTGTGCCAATCTCACCCAGCACGGCAGTCGGGGTCTTAGAATTGGGACCTTGGCAATCTTGGGTTGCAGAAAGAAAAATGGTCAATGGGGGAGTCTGCTCCTGATCACCATCCAACAGACCCTGGTGGTAAATGTGACCGTGCAGAAGTTGTGTGAAAGCAGGATCAGGATGTGACTGTGAGACGACAACAACAATAACTGTCATTTATACAGCGCCTTTAATGGAGTAAAATGTCCCAAGGCGCTTCACGGACAAAAATTGGCAGCGAGCCAAAGAAGGAGACATTAGGACAGGTGACCGAAGGCTTGGTTGAAAAGGTGGGTTTTAAGGAGTGTTTTAAAGGAGGAGAGAGGTAGAGAGGCGGAAAGGTTTCGGGAGGGAATTTCGGAGCTTAGGGCCTAGGGCCTAGGCAGCTGAAGGCACGGCCGTCAATGGTGGGAGTGAAGAAAGTGGGAGATGCGCAAGAGGCCAGAGTTGGAGGAGCGCAGAGATCTTGGAGGGATGTCGGGCTGTTGAGTGGTCAGCAATCTAGTGGGAATAGGTTCGAGAGAGCAGAGGTGGGTCTCATGGACAAGATGAGCTCAGCATGAGGGGAGCTAGGAGAGAAACCAACGAAAGATGCGGGTTCAGGGCTAGGGTAGGGGGGAGCCTTGGGATGTTTGGCTTGGTGGGTTAGGGGAAGGGAGGGGTGCGGCAGAGACAACTGAATGCAGTTTATGATTCAGCAGCTTGCTGACTCTCGCTCAAACTTGGAGCAGGTACAGCTGTGATCTAATTGAATGGTGGAACAGTCTCGAGGGGCTGAATGGCCTACTCCTGTTCCTATGTTCCTAAAAGGGCTGAAGCTCGAATTCGTGCATTGAGGAGAGGAGCAGAAGGAAGAGAATGGTGGAAGGGGAGGACCCCATGGACAAGAGGTTTACCCTATTTTTTTCCCCGTGACCTGTGTTTTGTGTCTGGAATCCTCTGAGATGCAGGATGTTTCCAGCTCCTGTGAGAGTGTCCCATTTTACTCTCTGCGTTACAACGGTCGGGCAAAAGAATATAACTTATTAAAAAGATGCGATCTGTTGAACAGCAGAAAGAGTGACTTATCAAAAGTGAACTCCTGAGAGCTCTGGGAGATGAAAGTTTTCTGTAATTGGGTCGGTTGCTGCCCGGGGCTGTCTCCAACCAAATCTACTTGACCGTAATTGCTTCTTTGGTGATGGTAGTTTATTATTGCCGGGCTGTTCTCCTCATTCCTTCCCCTATGGATATATGGTGTATATTTATATATAGCTTTTTTTTTTCACTGTCTTGGGACATACAGTACTGAGCTGTCGCGAGTAATGTACAGCTACACACGAGAACTAAACATCAACCAAAGCACGAGGTTGTGACCTGACATTGATCCCTCGTACTGCTGCTGACCAGTGACACTCGTATTCTCGAAGCTGCTTTTTCCTCCCCCTAAACGTGCCGACTCGTGCCAGGGTATTGTTCCACGGGCTCGCTCAGCTTAGGAGTTGCCAACCCTCCAGGGTTGTCCTGGAGTCTCCAGGAATTGAAGATTAATCTCCAGGACACAGCTGGGAGCAAAACCCGGGAGAAAAATCACAAGGGCGTTAAAAGAGAATCATTTTTCTTTCAACGCTTTTTTGTTTATTAGTTCTAACAATATTGGCGTTGGGTATGAAAAGGCCGCTTGGACGATTCTTTACTATCGTATCAAATCAGGTAATGAAGAGTCCGTTCGTTTTCCAATTGGCTGTGGGAGGGCGAGGCACCGCGCGCATGGACATGTTGGGTGACCAATGGCAAGTGCGGGGGCAGGGTCAGTTGGAGGGAGGAGGTCATGTGATGAAACCTCCAGGATTACACCCAGTTATGGGTTGGCATTCCTTAATCCCTGGTACGTGGAGCGTGTCCCACATCCAGGCCCGTGCATCTGTGAAAACGGACCTCCGAGGGAATCAGCACCTTCAGGAGTAGAAGGGGGAAATTTGAGGTGGGGGGAATGTGTTGATACAAAACAAATCCACTGGACGGACGAGCTGTTGCGGCAACTAATATATCTCCCTCGCCCCGATCCTTGTCTCCAAACCCTGCAGCACACCAACAATGGGGTAAAATTCAACTCCGGGGACGCAAAACGCTCTGTGCACACTGCCCAATTTTTCCTTTCCATTGATGTTGAAACTTTGCCTGTTTCACACCCTCGGCGATGTTGGATTTCACCCTCACCTGTTGAGCCCCCTTCTCCCGTCTCCTTGCTGTCGGATGCAATTCCAGTGGAACTTTTTTTCCCCTAATTGGGATGAGGAGAGATGCTTACTCTGACTGTAAATAACAGCAAATCTCTGAGTTTGGATACAAAATTGGATTGACGACAGAAGACAGAGGGTGGTTGTAGAGGGTTGTTTTTCAAACTGGAGGCCTGTGACCAGCGGTGTGCCTTAGGGATCGGTGCTGGGTCCGCTGTTGTTTGTTATTTATATTAATGATTTGGATGAGAATTTAGGAGGCTTGGTTAGTAAGTTTGCAGATGACACCAAGATTGGTGGCATTGTGGACAGTGAAGAAGGTTATCTAGGATTGCAACGGGATCTTGATAAATTGGGCCAGTGGGCCGATGAATGGCAGATGGAGTTTAATTTAGATAAATGTGAGGTGATGCATTTTGGTAGATCGAATCGGGCCAGGACCTACTCCGTTAATGGTAGGGCGTTGGGGAGAGTTACAGAACAAAGAGATCTAGGAGTACAGGTTCATAGCTCCTTGAAAGTGGAGTCACAGGTGGATAGGGTGGTGAAGAAGGCATTCAGCATGCTTGGTTTCATTGGTCAGAACATTGAATACAGGAGTTGGGATGTCTTGTTGAAGTTGTACAAGACATTAGTAAGGCCACACTTGGAATACTGTGTACAGTTCTGGTCACCCTATTATAGAAAGGATATTATTAAACTTGAAAGAGTGCAGAAAAGATTTACTAGGATGCTACCGGGACTTGATGGTTTGACTTATAGGGAGAGGTTGGATAGACTGAGACTTTTTTCCCTGGAGAGTAGGAGGTTTAGGGGTGATCTTATAGAAGTCTATAAAATAATGAGGGGCATAGATAAGGTCGATAGTCAAAATCTTTTCCCAAAGGTAGGGGAGTCTATAATGAGGGGGCATAGATTTAAGGTGAGAGGGGAGAGATACAAAAGGGTCCAGAGGGGCAATTTTTTCACTCAAAGGGTGGTGAGTGTCTGGATACAATTTTGTCTTTTAAAAAGCATTTGGACAGTTACATAGGTAAGATGGGTATAGAGGGATATGGGCCAAGTGCAGGCAATTGGGACCAGCTTAGTGGTATAAACTGGGCGACATGGACATGTTGGGCCGAAGGGCCTGTTTCCATGTTGTAAACTTCTATGATTCTATTCTATGATTCTCCCTGTGACTCGATGAGTTTTCTGAGGGAATTTATACACCACTGGGAAGGTCTCCGATTCCATCCCTGGTCTGTGCTGTCTAGGTTCGTACATACGTGGTGAATGGTTTCTTGGGGACTGGGACCCATTGGAACTGTACCCCAGCAAGAGTTGGCACCTGCAGGAGAGGAGCGGCAGGGAGACAACTGATGGGGGAGGGAGGGAAAGCACTCGTCCATATCCTGCAACTTTGGTCGGCTTGGACTAGTACGAGTTTGGATCGGTGCTATTTTTGAATTGTTGATCGATTTTTAGTTGCTGTTCCTTTTCCTACTTTCAAGTCGGACGAATGGTTGGAGTGAAGTGTGTGTTTGTGTGGAACTGATTCCATCTGGGGAGCGGAACCCGGGGAACGTCAATTAAGCAAGCTGCCAGGAATGGACATCACTTCATGACCTGATATAAATCGCTGGTGTCATCTGGTCAGTGAACATATCAAATTCTTCAGTGATTTAGTGTCAAGCTAATGGAGAAACTACCCCAGCATATTAAATGTCAAACTGCATCATCCTGAGGTATCTGTACAGTGGAACGGTTGTTCTTTGAATCCAGCCTTGAGGGGAACTGGGGATGAGTACAAAGAGCCCTTTGAGTTAGGATGGAAAAATTAATCCACTGGTTAGCAGTGTTGGGTGTGCTGTTTTCTCACAATGCAGTAGTGCCTCTGCCATCTACACTCTGCTAAGTCATTTGTTTTTAAAAGCTTTTTTAAAAAAAAATCTAATTTTTGTTTTAAAAAGGAGAGAAGCCATTTTGAGAACGCAGGCAATCTTGTGTCCCTTGGGTTCTGCTGGATGTAATAGTAAGCTTATCTGGTCTGTTGCTGCCTCATTGCACTGTCTGCTGCCCCTATCCTGACTCTCACCGTCCCATTCACCCATCACCCCCTGTGCTCGCTGGCTCCCGGTCCAGCAACACCTCAATCTTTTAAAATTCTCATCCATATTTTCAAATGTGGCCTCACCCCCCTCCCTACCTCTGTAACCTCCTCCGAGATCTCTGCGCTCCTCCAGTTCTGGCCTCTTGCGCATCCCTGATTTTCATCATTCCACCATTGGCGGCCGTGCCTTCAGCTGTCTAGGCCCTAAGCTCTGGCATTCCTTCCCTAAACCTCTCCGCCTCTCTCTCCTCCTTTTAAAACCTACCTCTTTGCTCAAGCTTTTGGTCACCTCTCCTAATAGTTCCTTCCGTGGTTCAGTGTCGAATTGTGTCTGAAAATCGCTCCTGTGAAGCGCCTTGGGACGTTTTACAACGTTAAAGGCGCTGTACAAATGCAAGTTGTTGCATAAGCAGGGTCAGGCCACAGGAGGTTGGCCCCACATGGACAACCGACACCTTCAAAGTGATCCAGAAGAGCTGCTACATTTTGATAAATTTGGTTTTAAAAGCTAGCTGATCTCCCGTGGCGTTCTTGATGTTTTTGTACCTTCACACTCTTCCCTTGGAGAACAGTACGGGTCTGCTAGTGTTGTGGTTATGCTACTGGACTAATAATCCGGCAGAATCCCACCATGGCAGTTTGAGAACTGGAATTCAGCTTTAAAACCAAAAATCCTGAAATAAAAAGCTGGTGTCAGTAAAAGTGACCCTGAAACTGTCGGATTGTCGTAAAAATCCAACTGGTTCACTAATGCCCTTCTTCGAGAAGGAAACCTGCCGTCCTTACCCGGTCTGGGCCTATATGTGACTCCAGTCCCACACCAACGTGCTTGACTCTTAACTGCCCCCTGAAGTGACCTAGCAAGGCACTCGGTTGTATCAAACCGGCTACAAAAAATAACACACGGACTGCAGCGGTTCAAGAGGTGGCTCACCACCTCCACCTTCTCAGGGCAACTAGGGATGGGCAATAAATGCCGGCCTTGCCAACGATGCCCACATCCCATGAATTAATTTTTAAAAGTGTGAAGTAGTGGACGGATTCGCAGACTGATTTAACAGTCTGACAGGCCGTGACTTTTTTTTAAAAAAAAATATATGCCCACTGATGGTGTGGTTCTTCTATGACGGCGGGAGGGACTGCTTTACGGGCTCCCGCAGCCCACGCCCACCGGTCACGAGAATCCCGCTGGATGTCAACCCAGAATTCAGAGCCGGAGCTCCAGTCTCTGCTCGCCGGGACCGTCTGGCGCTCCGGTCTCCGTTCGCCGGGACTGTCTGGAGTGGGGTTCAAAGCCTGCACCCTCTGATTCAGAGGCAGGAATACTACAACTAGGCCTAAGGCTCGCTCCATGGTGCTGTTCGTTTGCAGGCCTTCCAAGACTTGAATGTTCCGTTAGTCCGTGAGCATGGAAGTGATTGTTTAGCTGCTAAGATGGAACTGTGTTTTACTTTTCATTGTCCTCTTTAAGGCCACGACTTGGGTGATCCCTGTGGGAACGTGTTCTAAATATGCGCATCCTGAGGCTAATTTTTGGGGGAAAAGTTTTTGCAGTTTGGCAGCTGCTTGTAAATGCCTGGCTCCTGGGAGAAGAAAATTAACATAAAATAACTGGCTTCCATTCACTTTTTTTTAATACTTCTGACACTTTGAAGTGTGATATCTGAAGTATGAGGGAAACATGCCAGACACAATAATATATCTGATGTCTATAATTAAAAATCTTGCCTCTCCATGCATTCCCTGTCACCTTTTTGCACTATAGATTCCCCTGTCCATATTTATAATGGAAACTCCCTATGTAAACTTGTCACACTGTAGTTACACCATCTCACCAGCGGTGATGCTATAGTACCCCAGTGTTGCATCTTCCAGCTTCTCAGCCTGTATTAGAGACACTCCTGGGCTCCAATCAACTCTACCTTGTTTCCCAAATTGCCGTACATTTTTTTATATTTAACCCCAAATAATATAAAAATAGAGACAGACGTAAATGGTGACTGACTTATGTTTTGCACGTCTGGGTCTAATTATCCCCCAACTTCTAACCTGGCTTCACCTGAAAATTAAATTTGTTTTTGACTCCCCATGTATAACACCACGGGGATCGACTGTGATGTTAAAAACCTTCTGTTTGTGTGCATATCCAGTCCAACTTCTGATTTTTCGTCTCGCTTTTAGGAGAAAGGGATAGAAGGATCTGTTGATGGGGTTAGATGAAGTAGGGTGGGAGGAGGCTTGTGTGGAGCATAAACACCAGCGTAGACCAGTTGGGCCGAATAGCTTGATTCTGTGCTATAAAAGTCTATGTAATTTACAGTGGAAATCTGATGTAAACAGTTGCCTGTAACATAATTGCGGAGCCTGGCCAGTAGGTGGTGTTATGGAGCACTTTTATGAAGTCTCCCAACTCTGTCGCCATCTTGTATATTAAAAGAAAAGTCTTATATTCATTTCATAAGATTGTGAAGGGGCTTGATCGGGTGGATGCGGTAAGGATGTTCCCAAGGATGGGTGAAACTAGAACGAGGGGGCATAATCTTAGAATAAGGGGCTGCTCTTTCAAAACTGAGATGAGGAGAAATTTCTTCACTCAGAGGGTGGTAGGTCCGTGGAATTTGCTGCCCCAGGAAGCTGTGGAAGCTACATCATTAAATAAATTTAAAACAGAAATCAACAGTTTCCTAGAAGTAAAGGGAATTAGGGGTTACGGGGAGCGGGCAGGAAATTGGACATGATTTTAGATTTGAGGTTAGGATCAGATCAGCCATGATCTTATTGAATGGCGGAGCAGGCTCGAGGGGCCGATTGGCCTACTCCTGCTCCTATTTCTTATATTCTTATGTTCATTCTGGGCACCAACGCAGGCAATTTGCTGATGTATGTAAAATGTAGATATGTCAGCTTGAAATTAGACTCTGCAAATACTTGGGTATCCAAATATCCTGTCTGCTATTTAGACAGTGGTTGGTTGTTTCTTATGTTCTTTAAATGCCTCCAGGAGAAACATGTGAAGCAGTCTGTCAATTTTTCTAAGAAATTGCAGCCTAGACTTGACTCTGTGGGATATTTTTGAATGGACACGTGGAAGGTTAGTGCCTAAGGGGCAATGTTCGGAATGGGTGCTTCTGGAGAGGAGCCTCACTCGCTGAGAGTGCATCTTCAGTAATCGAGGACATACTCTAGCCGTTCATTTTAATGAATGGAAAATCGTAAGGGGGCACGCCTGTGATCTCCCATTCCACACTCCAGGATACAAGGCCCCACCCCGAGAGCTCACCTTTGGAAAATCAGCTCCGTAATTCGTCCCAACGTAATCTCCAGCCTATAATTGAAATTGACCGATTTGACAGAATCACCATGTTCTGTTGCCAGGAACAGCAAACTAATGCAACTGAAATTGTTTGCTCTGGGGTAATAATCCCGCCTGCCCGTAATACCCCACACATCATTTTCCTCTATTGAGAATGGAGTTTATGTGCCGTCATCACAGTCTCACATCTGCGTGTGGTGGTTTCTCATTCAGTTGTGACCCTGCATGAGTTAGGACTGATTCAGCCATGATGTGGGAGTGTGCTGATCACCACTGACTGTTTCCAGAAGGTCTACTCCAATGTGGGAGTGAGCAGAATGATCGATTAGTCAAACTACAACAGGATAATCTCATCTTCTCAGCTATGAGTCAATGATGCCAGTTCACCAGAGTTATTGATTTTAACCTTTTTCTTTCCATCGTGGGGCATAGACAAAGAGCCAAACCCGAGGTCCAGGACACACCTTGAGTGTAAAGGGAGGGAGAGTTAGCCCTCTCTAAGTACTGCATCTACTGGAATACTGAGCCCGACAGATCAGCAAGACTCTAAACTCATTCCCCATTCTTTGCTGAGATGGCTGGTCACAGTCGGAGTGGTGGAAGGGGTGATACCTTTTTGGTTTCGTTACTCCTGAGATAGGGAGTTTCAGATCCCAGGAAAGAGAGTGAGTGGAGGAGATGGTGTGATGTCTTGTTTTCCCACTCCCGTCACTGTCCAGTGACCTTTTCTAGGAAGTGTTTGCATCTGGGCATTAGGGCGAGATTGGATTGGAGTTGGCTGTGATTTTATCCCCCCCCCCCTTCCCCCACATGGTGGAATAGCCTACCAGTTCTAACTGTCCAGGTGCAAACATGAGATCAACCATAGAAAAATGGGGGCACAAGAGTGGGGAGGGGGGTGGGGGGGTGGAGAGAAAGCTTGGAGACTGGAGATGAGTGGAGAGTCTCCTTTTCAAGACGAGTAACTTTTCTCTTGCATCTTATTGGCTTTGGAAGAGTATTAAAGGTTAGGCTTGCCACTCTCGTACTTGGTTTGGGATTTGGTGCGTTAAATTTGGATTAAAATATTTTTAAAAGAAAATATTTAGCTAGCGTTTTTAATCTACGGGATTTAAAGTTTGATTGCAGATTAGATTTTAATCATCCCAGTCACCTTCACCACGTGGGTTTTTGCAATGGCGCGTTCAGTAAAATTTTCCTATTAAAATTGCAGCGAGTTGCATTTTTTTTTTGCATAATTATTAAAAATCGTGAACTTGGAAGAATAATTTCAGACCATGAGTGCGTGTGAGTGAGTCACGGTATAGAGGTAGTGAGAATTATGAGGTTCGTCACTGGACTTCCTTTTGTAAATGAAAATAATTATTTGTGCTCATTTTGAATAATGTGGGCAATATTCGAGAAACACGAAGAACTCTCTGGAACGAGGAACAAGCTGCAGCTCAAGTGACGGTTTGTAGAAATTGCTGAGCTTTCTCTCACCTGATTGTGTGGGTGGATTATTATCTCCGAGACACTGGAGAGCAGTGCAGGGCGCAGCGTGTCACAGCCTGCTGCTGAAAAGAAAATGTTAAAAGCTTTACTGCCTTTTACACAAAAAAAAAATTAACTGCATCAGTCCGTAATTGGAGTGAATGTTCCTCAGCTAAAAAAGAAATAATTTGCATTTATGTAGTGCCTCAGGACATCCAACACACTTTACAGCCAATGAAGTACTTTCTGAAGTGTGGTCACTGTTGTTATGTAGGATACATGGCAGCCAGTTTGGACACAGTAGTGAGATTCTATGATGGTGACCAGGTAACCTGTGTTTTTTTTTAATGGTGTTGGTTGAGGGATAAATATTGAGAACTCCCCTGCTCTTCTTCTAAATAGTGCCACGGGATCTTTCACATCCACCTGAGAGGACAGACAAGGCCTTGGTTTAATTTCTCATCTGAAAGACGGCATCTCCGACAGTGCTGCACTCCCTCAGTACTGCAGAGGGAGTGTCAGCCTGGATTGTGTGCTTGTGTCTCTGGAGTGGGTCTTGAACCCCCGACCTTCTGACTCAGAGGCAAAACTGCTACCCACTGAGCCACGAGGGAAATGGGTCGGCTTTTGCACTAATTAAATGCTGAGTGAGGTTCCTCCTGCTCGCCCCCTAATGATGTGCTTTAGCAACAACCTCAGGTTCACACCCCTGACTGCAGTGATGTATCTGTTTTTAATCCAAACCGTTCAGTTGCCTCTTTGAGCGAGACTAGCCCTCTCGTGCCAGATACTCCCATCTCTGGCACGCACCAACATCTGATTGAAGCGTCTCATTGGCCGAGGCCTTGGAGGGACTTGTCTTCTATCCCTCCTGATCATTAAAATGGTGTCTCACCCTCTGAGCCCTGGCAAAAGGCAAGGGAAGAAAATATAGGATGAGTTTCTTGGAATCTCTGTTGTATGATAGTTGCCCCGGGGTTTAGTGCGGAAATGCGTTGCTGTGGTACTGAGCTATCCGTGGCTCAGTGGGTAGCACTCTCGCCTCTGAGTTCAAAGATGGTGAGGTCAAATCCCCACTCCAGAGACTTGAGCAAATAATCCAGGCTGACTCACCCAGTGCCAGTACAGAGGAAGTGCTGCACTGTCTGAGATGCCGCCCTTCGGCCCCTCTGCCCTCTCAGTGCAACGGGATCTTTTACGTCCACCTATTTTGAAGAAGTGATGTGGAGATGCCGGTGATGGACTGGGGTTGACAATTGTAAACAATTTTACAACACCAAGTTATAGTCCAGCAATTTTATTTTAAATTCACAAGCTTTCGGAGATTTTCTCCTTCCTCAGGCAAATGTTTCAAGAGCTCCTTGAAGCCTACGCATTTATACATATTGAACAATACATGGTGTTTACAGACTGCCCCTGCAACTGCCCGTTGCCAAGGCAATCACCGTGTTCAGACAGAGAGGTGTCACCTGCAGAACCCCCGAATACACATTCAACAAAAAAACAAACAGGGAAAAAAAACAGAGAAAAAAAAACACAGAGAGAGGCAGAAACATCCGGAAGGCAGAGAGAGCCAGCAAATGACCCATTATATTAAAAACAGATAACATTTGTTCGCTGGTGGGGTAACGTGTAGCGTGACATGAACCCAAGATCCCGGTTGAGGCCGTCCTCATGGGTGCGGAACTTGGCTATCAATTTCTGCTCGACGATTTTGCGTTGTCGTGTGTCTCGAAGGCCGCCTTGGAGTACGCTTACCTGAAGGTCGGTGGATGAATAAAATATTTATCCATCAGCCCACACTTGCTGAACTGGTCATTTAATTGATTGCTGTTTGTGGGATCTTGCTGTGTGGATATTGGCAGCTGCATTTCCTACATTACAACAGTGACAAAACTTCGAAAAGTACTTAACTGGTTGTAAAGCGCTTTGGGACGTCCTGAGGTCATGAAGGTCGCCATATAAATGAAAATCTTTCTTTCTATACACAGCAAAAGTCTTAGCTGAATTAGCTGATCTTTGCAACAGTTTGGGAACTAGAATTGGACCCCACCCTTGGACCAGGGAGAGTAAGTCACTGAGGTCCCTGATAGAAAAAGCACATGTGTAAGGATGCTAGGATTGAGCGTGGTTGTGATTCCTTCCACATGGTGAAATAGCCAGTTGGGATTTACCGTCAAGGTGAATGGCTTCTTACGTGAGGTTGTTCTGGGCAGGTGGCACTGGTAAAGCTGTATGTAATCAAGCCAATGCCTCCAGAAAACCGGAGAGTGCTTTCAGGGATCGGAGAACGCGGCATAAATGATCTCCCCCATGCCAGGAAAATGATTTCATCGAAACGCTCAGAATTATTGGTAATTAATCACCATACATCTAAAGGTGACTCACGGATCTACTGAATGTTAGTCATACCCGAAAGGGTGTCATTATTAACCGTCTTGCAGGCGTCCTCTTGCATTCAAAATTTTATCCAAATCTCCCCCCTTGGCAGGTCACAGCTGCATTTTGCCGCACAGCTCTGGTCCCGACAGTCACTCACATTGTGCATGGCCTATTACATAGGAATAGGCAGCCTGTCAATGCTCATGGAACCCACGGGGTTCCACATGTGTGTGTATATAGAAAGAATAAAACATTACTTGAGTAGCTCGGCTCGATGCTCAACTTTTGAATTGGAGCTGCATAACCGAGCAAGAGATGACATTTATAAGTGGGTCTCAAGTTGAGGAGCAGCTCGAAGTTTTATCGGAGGGTGCTAATTAGGATACTGGGTGGGGGAAGCCAAGGGAGAGAGGCAATCAAATCCCTGGTTAAAGAGGCTTTTTGAGCAAGGCAATGAATGGTCGTTGCAAAAACTTGGCTTGTATTCCCTTGAGTATAGGAGATTGAGGGGCAATCGATCGAGGTGTTTAAAATGTTAAAAGGATTCGATAGAAACTATTTCTTCTGATGGGGGAATCAAGAATCTTAAAATTAGAGCTAGGCCATTCAGAAGTGAAATCAGGAAGCACTTTTTCCACACATAAGGTAGTGGCAACACTGTGGATTCTGGGGGTCAATTGGAGCTTCCAAGACTGAGATCAATAGATTTTGTTGGGTAAGAGTATCAAGAGATAAGGAGCAACGGTGGGGTAAATGGAGTTGAGGAGCAGATCAGCCATGATCTAATTGAGTGGCAGAGCAGGCTCGAGGGGCTGAATAGCCTCCTTCTGTTCCTATGACATAGTTCCGGAGAGTAGCAGCTGAAAGATAGAGTTCAAGTCGTGCAGTCGAAGGGAGGGAGAAAGTGGGGTCTACTTGTTTTAAGGTACTGGATTTATGGTTCCAGTTTTTGGGGGTTTGGGTGGGAAAGGTCATTTTGTTTAAAGAAAAACACACGGATTTTGAGAGCTAAAATAGGATGTGTAGGTTTCCGTGGTGATATGGGCCACAGCAACAGTTGTCTTTGTGGTTTTCTCCAAGCTCAGATAAGGGTTTTTATAAGTTTTTAATTTTATGATGTGTGTTTGAGGAAGGCTTTGATCATGAAATGAACAGAGGCCCAGGGGCCTTGAACAGAGGCCCAGGGGCCTTGAACAGAGGCCCGCTAAGTATTTCTTGCCTGGATTTCATGGAATTCAGAATTGACAAGCCAATGAATCATTCATTTTCTTGACATCGCCCCAGCCAACAGGAGAGTCTAGATTGTTCAAAAATTGTTTCTACTTTCAATTTTCATCTCGGGGAAAATTTATACAAGCACACGCATAACTTCAAGGTCTGAAATGGGTCAATTACCCTCAATAAGAATGTCTGTCAGCAGAAAATAAATGTCCCCGATTAAACGAACAAAACTGCCTCTTTCTGAGGCCTCCTTGTGTGATTCACACAATCACTTTTCAAAGGCCTTGATTCGCTTTACTGCTTTTAATCTCGTGTGTGCCAAAACCATCAATTCTGGGCGAACTCAATACTCACCTTTTCCAGCTCAAATAATGTCTCATGGGAGTCTTGGGTTGATTATATGCGATTGTTTGAAAATGGTTAGCAGAGAGTAAATTCAAGAAGCAAGACCATACTACAGAGACAACTATCCCCTCCAGCAGGTGCCCACTTGGACTATCGATCCTTCTATAGAAAAGGAGATTTAAATAAAAACACCATTTGCATGTATGTGCTGACTGTTTAATTGGTTCAACATTGTTATATTTGAAGAAAACCAATTCTTTTACTCACAGGAAACAACAGCAACTTGCATTTATATAGCGCCTTTAACGTAGTAAAACGTCCCAAGGCGCTTCACAGGAGCAATTTTCAAACAAAATTTGGCACTGAGCCACATAGGGAGATATTAGGACAGGTGACCAAAAGCTTGGTCAAAAAGGTAGGTTTTAAGGAGCGACTTAAAAGGAGGAGAGAGAGAGGCGGAGAGGTTTAGGGAGGGAATTCCAGAGCTTAGGCCCTAGACGGCTGAAGGCACGGCCGCCAATGGTGGAGTGAATGTCAAAGAAACCGACCCAGTTGATCTCTTGCTCAACGGACGCTGTCTGACCTCAAATTAAATGAAACCAGAAATTTGCGCTTTGTGACGCTCGGTCTCAGCAGAACCTTCCTGGGGCGGATTCTTAACTTGCGCCCCCCCACCAGGGCGTTAAACTGCCGTTTCTGATTGGACGGGGGTTTCTATAATGGGCAATCGTTCCATAACGCCAGTGTTACGCGAGGGAGGAGTGGGGGAGGGGTGGGGGAAGTTGAAACTCTGCCCACACGCTGCAGCAATGTGAATTCTCTCACCGAGCAGCCGCAGGTCTCTATGTGCGAGCTTGCTCGTTGATTGTTTTCTCGTTTGGCTGTCTGCCCCGCGGTCGGTGGAGGAGTCACGCGACCCGCTGCTTTATGGCTGGAGCTGATTCCAAAACCAACTCCGTGGAGTCCGTCTGTTACCATGAGCTTTTTTCGTTTTAACGTTGAGTTTCGAAATCGATTTGCATGGGCTGATAAAAGGGAAGCTGTGTGTGTTTGTGATACTACAGTAGCCCTTGTGTTTGACCAATGTTGTGTGGGTGGTATTTGAGAATGAGATTGAAATCTGCACAGCATCTCCCCCCTGTCTAAAGCAGCGCTCTCCAAAATAAAAACAAATAGTCAAATTTGTTTTTTTTTATATGTTGAGTTGCGGTTTATTGAGAACTCGTCATCTGGAAGCCACCTGGAGCGTATCCACATGCCAAAGGTTAAAGTTTATCTTGAGGCAGGAAATTCAGGCCATCGTGACTTGCAACTGTTTCGCAAGATGCTTTTCTCCTCTATGTTCCATGTTGCTTGGCCGTTCTATTATGGGGAGTAGGGACATCACAGTCGAGCTGATCCTGTTCTCGTTGTATGTGCAGCTTCCCTCTGTAACCTTCAGCTTCATGCCTGCACCAGCCTTGACTCCTCCATCGCTGTGCTATCTGACTGACGTGCAGTTGTGGAGAAGCCAGGACACTTTCTACAACCCAACATCGGCAAGTCCAAAGTCAATCTTGTTCAGCTCCCGTCAAAAAGTCCACACTCGTTGATTCCCCAGACTGATACCGGGACTGAAAAGGTTAAATTTATGAGGACAGGTTGCATAAGAACAAAAGAAATAGGAGCAGGAGTGGGCCATTCGGCCCCTCGAGCCTGCTGCACCATTCAATCAGATCATGGCTGATCATCTACTTCAACTTCACTTTCCTGCCCGATCCCCATAGCCCTGGATTCCCCTAGAGTCCAAACCCTAGAGCATAGACCATGCTTGTATTCCCTTGAATATAGAAGATTAAGGGTGTTCAAATATAGATGTTTAAGATGCTTAAAGGATTTCATAGGGTAGATAGAGTGAAACTATTTCCTCTGGTGGGCAAATCCAGAACAAGGGGGCATAATCTTAAAATTAGAGCTCGGCCATTCAGGGGTGATGTCGGGAAGCACTTCTTCACACAAAGGGGAGTGGAAATCTGGAACTCTCTTCCCCAAAAAGCTGGTGAGGCTGGGGGTCAATTGAACATTTCAAAACCCCGAGATTGATAGATTTTTCTTAGGTAAGGTTATTAAGGGTTACAGAACCAAGGCGGGTAGATGGAGTTAAGATACAGATCAGCCGTGATCTAATTGAATGGTGGAACAGGCTCGAGGGGCTGAATGGCCTCCTCCTGTTCCTATGTTCATTGCCTCCAATTCCGTTCCTCTCCCCAGTGACTCGCTCGGACTCGAGCTATTGGTGCACAAACTTGGTGTCCTCTGGCCCCCCGAGTTGAGCTTCAAAGCCAATATCCAAGGCTGCCTGTTATCACATCATCACCTGCCTCGATACTTGCCTCCTCACCATCACTGTTGAGGAACTTATCCACACTTTATCTCCAGGCTCAAGTGCACCACATTCCTCACTGGCCCCCAAAGCTTCGCCCTTCAAAAAACCCTCCAACTCCCCCAAAGCCCTGCCTCCCCTCGTTCTACTCCGCACTACATTCTGTTCTCTGTCAACCCGTGCTGGTGGACCTCCCGTGACATCTCAGCCCCCAGTGCAGTCAATTCAAAATCTTCATCCTGCCACAGCCTCACCCAAACCCCATTTCCAGCCACGTCCCTCTCTCCCTCTTTCTCCATTCCAGCATTGGTGGAGCCTTCAGTCAGTCCCAAGACTCCCTAAACCCCCACTTGTCCTCTCTCCTTCACAAGCCTTTTCAAAACTTGCCTCTAGTGATCACTGTCCAGTGCCTTCAGCTGGGAAACGCTCGTGTGTATTTTGAATACGAGGTGAGGACGGGATTGGGCTCTGTTGCGATGGCCTCCTATAGTTCGACAGCGTAGCTCGCGTATGAAGAATTGCCACTTGAGTGAAATATCGGAGGGATGTCAGCGTCTTCAGAAAAGTAGGGGTAGAAAACTGTATCGGCTGCAGATACCGGAACTGAGAAATTATAATTATCAGGGAAGGTTAACAGGCTGAGGCTCATTTCTCTAGAAAAGAGAAGGCTGAAGGGTCACCTGATAGAGGTCTTTAAGATAACGAAAGGGTTTGATCGGGTAGACGTAGCAAAATGTTTTCACTTGTGGGGGAGTCCAAAACTAGAGGTCATAAATATAAAATAACTGCTAATAAATCCAATAGGGAATTCAGGGGAAACTTCTTCACCCAAAGAGTGGTGAGAATGTGGAATTTGCTACCACAATGAGTCGTTGAGGTGAAATAAAATAGATGCATTTGAGGGGAAGCTAGATAAGTACATGAAGGAGAGAGGAATAGAAGGATAGGCTGATGGGATTAGATGAAGAGGGTGGGAGGGAGCTCGTGGAGCATAAATACCGGCATAGACCAGTTGGGCCGAATTACATTGAACGTAATGCACAGAATCAGGTCCATGCCGGTGTTTATGCTCCACACGAGCCTCCTCCCTCCCTACTTCATCTCACCCCATCACCATATCCTTCTATTCCTTTCTCCCTCATGTACTTATCCAGCTCCCCCTTAAATGCTTCTCTGCTAGTCGGCCTCTTTCTGTCGATTTTCACATCGTTCACCTGACGAAGGAGGTAGCCTCCGAAAGCTTGTGAATTTAAAATAAAATTGCTGGACTATAACTTGGTGTTGTAAAATTGTTTACAATCTTTCTGTCCTGTAGACTCGATGTAACTCGATGAAGTATTTATATCTATTTATAATTGATTCAGACATTTTCCATTCTCAAACCACGAGACGACGACTGATGGAAGTGAATGGAAAAGCCCCATAAAGAGTCCAAGTAGAGTTCAGCGACACAGATAGCTTTAATACGAGGCACTTGGCGCAGCTGTGGTCCTGTATGTGTGAAAAATGACTGTAGATTGTGAACTCACACCAAACTTTTTTTTTGTGTTTTTGCACTTTCGGAAATAAATTCTTGGGTTCATGAAACTTGGATGAAATTCTCTTGCTGGAAATAATTGAGACTATGTCCCCCCTCCCCATTCCAACCCAACGGAGGGAAGTTGCTGCAGTCAGATATATTTCTGAGTTTGTACATTGTGGCTGGATCTGGCACACGCTCTCTTGTTTATCCACAGGCAGAGGTGGTTCCAACCACCCTCACTGACCATAGCAGGTCAGAAGAGCGCGATCTACTCTGCACAATTGACACATTCTGTCTCAGCAGTTGACCAGGAAAACCCCGTCTTCCCCCCGCCCCCCCCCCGAAGGAGTATGTTTTAGTTTCCGCTGCAGCAAAATCGCTCGATGACCCTGCAACTTGCAAAATGCTTCACCCAAAAAAAAGTCTCCCTTTTTACTATCTGTGGATATAACACATGTAACAAAAATAAAACCAGGGTCTTAAAATACTGCAGTTATGATTTTTTTTTTGTTGGACTAATCTTGCCCTCCCTCCCCAGAACTTTCTTCCCCCAACCCACCCTCCCACCACTCTCAAAAATAAAACTGTTGCTTTACAGCCAGTGAGGTACTTTTGAAGTGTGGTCACTGTTGTAACGTGGGAAACGCAGCAGCCAATTTGCACACAGCAAGATCCCACAAACAGCAATGTGATAATGACCAGATCATCTGTTTTTTCGTGATGTTGTTTGAGGGAAAGATATTGGCCCCAGGACACTGGGGAGAACTCCCCCTGCTCCTCTTCGAATCGTGCTATGGGAATTTTTGCGTCGTGCTATGTGTTCGTCTGCAGCACTTCCAAGTATTTTGTTTTTAGGATTTTGTTTTTTTTTATTTCTCACCAGTTCCTCTCTCCTGAAGACGTTGACTCTTTGCTAGGGTATGAAAGAAGAGAGCAAGAAAGACCTACAATTATATATGGGAGAGTTGGGGTACCAGGGGGACGGGCTTCGATGGGCCAAAAGGCCTTTACTCATTCTTGACGTTTCTTCTGTTCTGTTGGTTTCCTGTCAAACAGAATCTCAAGTGTTTTCTATCTTTGTGGGTTATTTTAACCCCAAGATGAGCGTACCATTTTAACAACTGGAGAAAGTGTTGTAGCTGGTTCTTGACGAGCTGCCTTGAGATGGGAGGGAGGGGGAAGAGAAGGTGTCAGAGGGAGATGGAAGTACATTGAAACACACAGGATTAAAATTACAACACCAGTCCGATGATTTAATTGGTACTTCTTAAGTTTTTATATTTATACAGGACAAGCCATTTAATTGCAAGAACGACAGTGAAGTGTGGGTCCCTTGTATATTTTTCCTGAATATGGTTTATGTATTGGGACAGCTAAATGGGAGTTGTTTAATGGAGCTGTAAACTGCACTCCCTGTGACTGACATTAGCCAACCTCTGGCAATAATCCAGCACATGCAGACAGGAGGGGCCCAGGGTAAAAACTTTGTGAGGAGAGAGGTGACAAGACATGAGAAAAACACCCACTCATCGACAAAATAAGATCGAACATTTCCTTGTGTCAAAATAGACCTCCACCCGGCCGCACCAGGCCTCCTGCTTAAGCAGTCGCGCCCTTAAGGCGGGAGGTCCTCTTTCTTGCCCTGAAATGAGGGTGTTTCCCTTCTATCCTCAAACTGTTCCAGTCGATCAAACGGTGAATTGTCACCATCCAGAACCCTCTTTACACAGTTACTACCCGGCCCCAGCGGAGTGCCGACTGAACTAGCCGTCAGTAAAATAGTGTCACAAACCCCAGGGCTATGTCGCCAGATGTATAATTACAGCTGTTCAACTCAGCAACGTTTCCCTAAGTGGCCTCGTCTGTATCTTTTTGTTTAAAGGGAAACCTTGTTTTGGTTGCGTGTCAGTTTCCATGTACGTGAATGTAATAGTGTTGTGGAGCCAGAGACGTCTGTAACGGGGGCAGGTCGCTCATGAAATTGACCAGAATGATACCGGGGCTAAAAGGGTTAAATTATGAGAACGGGTTGCATAGACTGGGTTTGTATTCCCTTGAATATAGAAGGTGAAGGGGTGATCTAATTGAGATGATTAAAGGAGTAGATAGAGAGAAACTATTTCCTCTGGTGGGAGAGTCCAGACAAGGGGGCATAACCTTAAAATTAGAGCTCGGCCATTCAGGGGTGATGTCAGGAAGCATTTCTTCACACAAAGGGGAGTGGAAATCTGGAACTCTCTTCCCCCAAAAAGCTGGTGAGGCTGGGGGCCAATTGAAAATTTCAAAACTGAGATTGATCGATTTTTGTTAGGCAAAGGGTATTAAGGGTTATGGAACCAAGGTGGGTAAATGGAGTTAAGATACAGATCAGCCATGATCTAATTGAATGGCGGTACTGACTCGAGGGGCTGAATGGCCTCCTCCTGTTTCTTTGACCCTGGTGTTTTTATGGAATCCTACAGCACAGAAGGAAGCCAAAGCACAAAAAGGCCGGAGAATTTGCTTTTCGGTACCAGTGCTGAGTTGGCCATCAATGTTTTGTCGAGGGTTACGATTGTCCTCACCCTCACGATTCCTCATCAGGCCACCCATCAGATATTAGTCAAGAGCTGTCTTTTTTAACACCCAGCCAATCGTTATTGTCCTGAGGTCACCTGATTTTTTTTTTTTGTGTGAGGTCAACTTCATTTCTGTTTTGTGGGTGAGCTCCGGGGCCGTTTTAGGCCTGGCGTTGGAAGCTTGTGGGTGAAGGTGGGCCGGACAGGGCGGTGTGGGGGCAGGGGTGGGCGACATTGGGGATCTGCGATTGCACGAGGCCCCGAACCAGTGTGTCGAGGCGGAGCTAATTGCTGGGATTGTAATCTGAGGCGGAGCTTCCTCGGTCAGTGGGCCGGTCTCTTTTTAAGGTGTAGTCGGGGGGCGGGGGGCTCAGTCTGGAGCCGCAGGTGCAGGAGACGCTTCAGCGGAAGAGGTGGCCGCAGGGTGAGGGTGTAGCAGCGGAGATCACAACCCCTGGTGAGACTGAGCAGCCAGAGTAGAAAAGTCGGGGGGCGGGGGGAGGCAGTACATAAATTCTGTGAGTTGGGGCACTGAGTGTAGACTGTGGGGGATCAGGACCCCCTGAACTGAAACTATGCACAGGACACCGCCCCTTCCCACCCCGCAAGGCAAACGCCACAGCGTTATCCTCAACCAACATCACTTTTTAACAAAAAAAAAACAGATTATCTGGTCGTCATCTCATTGCTGTTTGTGGGATCTTGCTGTGCGCAAATTGGCTGCCGCATTTCCTACATCACAACAGAGACTACGCTTCAAAAAGTACTTTTGGGACGTTCTGAGGTTGTGAAAGGCGCTATATAAAGGCAAGTGTTCTCTTTTCTTTCTTTAAACATTTCCATTTTCTCTGGAAACTATATTAAGGACTGTATTCACAGGATAGTTGCACAAATTGGTTGCTTAAGTTCTATTTAAATGGCACAGGAATTTCACAGCACGAACTGTGTAATTGGTTCGTTCGCACTGGGCCACAAGTTACTGAAACTTCCTTTTTTAGTCTGTTGCAACACCTCTCTCATTTTCCAAACATCCTTCCGCACAAGCTTGTGATGTGACCGAGTGTTAACAGGCAGATCCTCAGCAAGTCTTTGACCATTGGGAGGGTGATGTGGCAGGGTTAGTGACACACTGTTCTATGTCATGGTATGTTCGGACTTTGGACTGTGTTTTTGCAATTTCACCAAATGCACGGGAGTGGTTATGTTACTTGACTAGTATTCCAGAGGCCTGGACTAATAATCCAGCAGAATGTGAGTTCCAATCCCACCCTGGGCAGCTTGAGAATTTCAATTCAGTTTCTTTTTTTAAAAAAAAAAGAAAATCTGGAAATTTAAAACAGAAAGCTGGTCTCAGTAAAAGTGACCATGAAAGCTGTCTGATTGTCGTAAAAACCCAACTGGTGCTCGAGTGTCCTTCAGGGAAGGAAACCTGCCGTCCTTACTCCGCCTGGGCCTATACATGACTCCAGACCCACACCGATGTGTGGTTGACTCTCAACTGCCCTCTGAGGTGGCTGAGCAAACCGCTCGGTCGTATCAAACAGCGTCAAGAAGTCTCGTCACTGCCTTCTCGGGGCAACTAAGGACGGGCGATAAATGCCGGCCTTGCCAGCGATGCCCATCTCGAAAATGAATTCTTAAAAATTTTGCGTTACACACTCCAGTGTTCTACGATGACCGTACATGATTTTGATTGATTGCCTGCCCTGATTAATCCATTAACAACGATAAGGCTTCGAAAACAGGGTGCTTTGAACAGGGTTGAAATGTCTGTTGTTTACAGCCTATTCAGGCAGTAGGGCACAGTGTAGTTCTCTGGCAATAACTTTGTTGGGAATCCTCAGTTGTTAGAGGCATTAAGAAACAATATAAACCACATTTTGCAAACCTAGGAGAGGGGGAAACTGTCTGATTTAAAGGGGAACCTTCTCATTTTAGATTGCAAGGCCATGTCGATTTTTACCGAACTTTCTATTGCATCATTTGGTCGGAGTATTTCCCGCACTTCCTCCCCCCCAACGTCCCCACCCCTCGACTTTTCAATTCCTTCCTTCCTGTCCTGATAGCGCTGATTCTCGTTGTGCGACACTCTCACTGAATGGAGTTCTGCGTTCAGTTCTGGGCACTGCACCTTAGGAAGGATATATTGGCCTTGGAGGGGGTGCAGTGCAGATTCACCAGAATTATACCAGGTTGAATTATGACGACAGGTTGCATAGACCAGGCCTGTATTCCCTTGAATATAGAAGATTAAGGGGTGATCTAATTGAGGCGTTTAAGATGATTTAAAGAGTTGAAAGTGTAGATAGTTTCTCTCTATTTCCTCTGGTGGGGGGAGTCCAGAATAAGGGGACTTAACCTTTAACGGGGTGATGTCAGGAAGCACTTCTTCACACAAAGGGGAGTGGAAATCTGGAAAACTCTCTCCCAAAACTGAGATTGATAGATTTTTGTTAGGCAAGGGTATTAAAGGTTACGGAACCAAGGCGGGTAAATGGAGTTAAGGGACAGATCAGCAATGATCTAATTGAATGATTGAATAGACTCGAGGGGCTGAATGGCCTCCGCCTTTCCCTGTCTTCCCACAGGCAGTGGCCACCTTTTGGTATCTCGCCCAAGGGTGCATTCTTCATGTGCTCCTCCGGACAGTGAGTGTCAGCAGCTATTTGACCATGGGGGGAGGGGCAAGAGAAATCCTAACCAAATACAATCCTGTTTTCTCCCAGCGATCGATCCCGCACACTAGGCAGCAGATGCCTTGGATTCCGAACCAGGAGTGGGAACCCTGGCTGATTCCTCCCGACCCCCTCCCACTTCAGGTCAAGGCACTGAGGCAAGTTACAGCGCCCGGACACTACCTTCACTGTAATCAAGTAGTAAATAGTGAGGGGATAGTAACAGACTTCAGGAGGACGTAGGCGGGCTGCTGAAATGGGCCGACACGTGGCAGATAACATTTAATGCAGAGAAGTGTGAAGTGATACATTTTGGAAGGAAAAATGGAGAGGCAATATAAATTAAATGGTACAATTATAAAGAGGGTGCAGGAACGGAGAGACCTGGGGGTTCACATATACAAATCTTTGAAGGTGGCAGGACAAGTTGACGAGGCTATTTTTTTTTTTAAAAAGAGCATACTGGATCCTTGATTTTATAAATAGAGGCATAAGAGTACAAAAGCAAGGAGATTATGGTAAACTAGTTAGTCCTCAGCTGGGGTATTGTGCCCAATTCTGGGCACCCCACTTTAGGAAGGATGTCAAGGCCTTGGAGAGGGTGCAGAGGAGATTTACCAGAACGCTACCAGGGATGAGGGACCTCAGTTATGTGGAGAGACTGGAGAAGCTGGGATTGTTCTCCTTGGAGCAGAAGAGGTTAATGAGAGATTTAACAGAGGTGCTCAAAATTATGAGGGGTTTTCATGGAGTGAATAAGGAGAAATTCTTTCCAGTGGCAGGAGGGTCGGTAACCAGAGGACACAGATTTAAGATAATTGGCAAAAGAACCAGAGGGGAGATGAGGGGAATTTTTTTTTACGCAGCGAGTTGTTATGATCTGGAATGCGCTGCCTGAAAGGGCGGTGGAAGCAGATTCAATAATAACTTTCAAAAGGGAATTGGATAAAAACTTGAAGGGAAAAGTTTGCAGGGCAATAGGGAAAGAGCAGAGGGAGGTGTGTGTGTGTGTGTGTGTGTGTGTGTGTGTGTGTGTGTGTGGGGGTGGTGGAATGGGACTAATTGGACAGCTCTTTCAAAGAGCTGGCACAGACACGATGGGCTGAATGGCCTCCTTCTGTGCTTTATGATTCTATGAACAAACTCTGCACAGACCAGAAATTGAACCTGGGACTTTCGTGTCTTGTATGGGCTCAGTTTCATGCCACACAGTGAATTTCCCAAGTGAGCTATTGACAATCAGATTGGCAAACACGACTCTTTTTGTAAGACTCCCTCAGCGGGAAGGATGTTGAAATATATTTTTTTAAAGAGAGTATGCATGTGACTACCATGAAGCAGCTGGTTCCCTACCTGCTCTGAAGACTTTTACAGCTGGCTGTATTTACTTAAACTCCAGAGAATTCTGAGTCACTTCCACCTCCCGTATGGAGTTTTTCTGGATCTGTTGGCAACCCAGAAACAGCAAATTCCCAACAAGAACTGTTTCAATTAGTTTCCTCTGGCTCTCGAGCATTTGGTTGAACTTGTCAGGGAAAAGTTGAGAGCCGGAGGAAAGGAAACCTTCCTCACTTGAGAGGGAGGTGAAGATAAAATAGAACGTGCCCTGATTTCGAGCAAACCTTTCCTCCCAATGGAACAGCTGAAAGCTTTAGCCTAAAACTTGCAACATCTTCCTGGTTAAAAGCACTGTGGGACCCGGAGACTGTAATTGCTAAAAGATGGATCAGTCCATCCTACGTCGAGCTCTCCTCGCAACTTAGCTGATGGAAAGCACTTTAGGTATGGCTTAACATTCCTTTTTACATTGTTGGTGAGCTGTTAGACTTATCAACAATGTTGCTGACTCGCTGGGGATGGCCTTAAGCGACATTGGGCTTCCTTTTTCATGAAATAATTTCACTCTGCCTCGAGCTCAACAGTGTAGAGAGAAAACTGTTTGTATGATACGGGTTAGGTATATGGTAAAGCTCCCTCTACACTGTCCCATCAAACACTCCCAGGGCAGGTACAGCATGGGTTAGATACAGAGTAAAGCTCCCTCTGCACTGTCCCATCAAACACACCCAGGGGCAGGTACAGCACGGGTCAGATACAGAGTAAAGCTCCTCTACACTGTCCCATCAAACACTCTCAGGGCAGGTACAGCACAGGTTGGATACAGAGTAAAGCTCGCTCGACACTGTCCCATCAAACACTCCCAGGGCAGGTACAGCACGGGTTGGATACAGAGTAAAGCTCCCTCTACACTGTCCCATCAGACACTCCTAGGGCAGGTTCAGCATGAGATCGATGAAAATTATTTTTATTGGGTAAGGGGATTAAGGATATGGAGCTACGGCGGGTAAATGGAGTTGAGGTAGAGATCCACCATGATCTAATTGAATGGCAGAGCAGGCTCGAGGGGCTGAATGGCCTCCTCCTGTTCCTAAGAGTAAAGCTCTCTGCTCCAGTCTGACATTGGACCTAAACCCCGACCTCAAAACAGCACCCTCTGTTGCACCGGGGTGACACTACTGCTTGCTACAGTAACTATCCTGTGAGATCGGCAATTATCTGCAAACTAAAGGCTGTGTTTTGCTGTGGATTAGGACCTGGTTTGACATTTGCCCCAAACTCATGTACAAAAGCTGCAGCCAGGAAATGGACGAGACTTATTCCCATTAGTCTGGGCTGGGTCAGAACCCAGGCCCCAGAGGTGAAAGGTCAGTGTCTGACCAAATGCAACAAACGTTAGCTGCTTTTATAGCGGTGCCATTTTAACTGCGGTGTTCACACTGCTAAATCCAGCTCCCTTTGCCTGATGGTAGACCGGGAGATGCAGCTTTTGCTGCAGGATAAGGGAGCCAGATATAAATGCAGGAGTTGGTTCACATAAACCAGTCTCGAGCAGCTATTGATTTCAACCTGCTTTTGAACTCTGGTAATAGAGAGGAAGCATCGGGGAAGGAAGTGGAGATAAGGTGAAAAAACAATAGGTGAGCAAGAAATAAAAACGGAAAATGCTGGAAAACACTCCGCGGATCAGGCAGCGTCCGTGGGGAGAGAGAGAACCTCTCAGGCGATCTCTCTCTGTGATGTCCCTTTTCCCTCTCAACTGCCTGCAGGGCGACTCCTCCAGAAGTTGTGCACAAGTCACAAGAAATGCAGGAAGGCAGCAACTGGAAAGATATGGATGAGGATTAAACACATGTATTGTGTTATCTCTTTATATTTTCTTTGAGAAGAGTTGTAGATTCAAATATCATTTCAAGAACATTGCCAGAGGGTGAAAGAAAAGGAAATGCTTCCTCTCCCCCTCTCCCTCTCTCTGGCTCTCTCTCTCACTGTATCTCTGGCGCTCTCTCTCTCTCTCTCTCTCTCTCTCACACTCTCTCACTCTGTCTCTGTCTTTCTCTCTCTTTTTCTCTCTCTCTCTCACTCTGTCTCTGTCTTTTTCTTGCTCTCTCTCGCTCTCTGTGTCTCTGGCTCTGTCTGTGTGTGTCTCTCTCTCTCTGGCTCTCTCACACTGTGTCTCTGGCTTTTTTTTCTCTCTATCTGTGTCTCTGGCTCTGGCTTTCTCTCTGTCTCTCTCTCTCACACTTGTGTGTCTCTCTCGCTCCCTGTGTGTGTGTGTCTCTCTCTGGCTTGCTCTCTCTCACACTGTGTCTCTGGCTCTTTTTTTCTCTCTCTCTGTGTCTCTGGCTCTGGCTTTCTCTCTGTGTCTCTCTCTCTCTCACACACTCTCTCTCTCTTTCTGTGTCTCTCTCACACACTGTCTCTCTCTCTCTGGCTCGCTCTCTCTCACACTGTGTCTCTGGCTCTCTTTTTTTCTCTCTCTGTGTATGTTAACCATATACTTATGCAAATATGTAGCACAGTGTGTTTGCTTTGATCCTGGTGACCCAGGCATGGACTTCAGTAACCACAGCTTGTTTTCTGCGTGTATTTGACCTTCAGAGTGAGTTGAGCTCGATCCCTGCAGTGTGCTGCTGGTAACCCACTTCCATCTCCAGTGTTTCTTTTAAGTAACATATCCAGATATTTTTAATTTAAATACTAAGTACCCCACACGATGAGCAAGTGTGGTAATCAGCTCCCCCTCTTTAAAAAAAGAATGGAATTTAACTCTTTGTTTCTGCTTTTTTCCTGCTCGTGGTTTTTTTTTCTCGGTGTGTTTAACATGTTTGTTTAACTGCGGAGGAGGTATGTTTCTGGTGGGTGGGCAGAGGGAGCCCCCAATGTCCCCCAAAAATAGAGATCATCCCCGCTGCAGCTGCAGTTCTGGCTTTGAGAGGGAAGGCACGTGCATGAGATCTGAGGCAGTGTAGTGACGAACGACAGGCCAAATGCGACTTCTGTGATGATAAAATGTGTTACAAGCTCCCCCCCGCCCCGTCTTTGGACTGTTTTTAAGGAGCCGTGTTCTTTTTTTAATCTCTTTGCCAGTCTCTGTTTTTTAGAGCAGAAAATTGGGAGTGGACACCGATTACAGCCTCCCACCCCCTCGTCACCCAGTCCCACTCCACAGACTTGAGCACGCAATCCAGGCTGACACTTCAGTACTGAGGGATTGCTGCGTAGTCAGATGACACGTTAAACCGAGGCCCCGGCTGCCTTCTCAGGCAGGCGTAAAAGATCCCACGGCCACTGTTTGAAGAGCGGGGGAGTTCTCGCTGGTGTCCTGGACCAATATTTATCCCTCAACCAACATCACTTTTATATATTAATAAAAATAGATTATCTGGTCTTCATCACATTGCTGTTTGTGGGATCTTGCTGTGCACAAATTGACTGCCACGTTTCCTACATCACAACAGTGACTACACTTCAAAAAAGTGCTTTGGGACGTCCTGAGGTCATGAAAAGAGCTATAGAAATGCAAGTGTTCTTTTTTTATCGTTTTCTTTTTCTTATTTGCTGCTTGCTTTTTTTCCTTTTTATTTCTTCTTTCTTTTCTCCCAAATGAACATCCATTTGTGTCGACCGACCGATTCCTGCTGGGCCTCCGAGTGGGAAAGGCCGACAGCAGCTTTTATAACCTCCGGCTTATCTGTGCTGACGTTAGCCGTGCTTAGGAGCTGGAACTCCCTTTGGCCCAGTGATCAGATCGTCAACATTAAAACAAAAAATAATTCAGCACAAATACGATGATGGCTCTTTGTGACAGTGCTTCGTTGTGCTTTGTGATCACTGGAGAGGGAGCATGTGCACCCTGCAATCAGCGGCCAGCACTGCCAGTCCAGGAAAAGGGACTTTCTTGGAATTTTGGCTCGCTGTGTAGCAATTAGAGCTAAAGCCCTCGGCTGATTTTTGCCCTCCCCCGGCCCATGGACGCTCCAAGGACTGCGGATTAAACTCGGTGAAAAAATTTCCCCTCAGCTCCACTCTAATCCTTCTACCAATTACTTTAAATCTGTGCCCCCGTGTAACTGACCCCTCTGCTAAGGGAAATAGGTCCTCCCTATCCACTCTGTCTAGTCCCGTCATAATTTTATATACCTCAATTAAATCTCTCCTCAGCCTCCTTTGTTCCAAAGAAAACAACCCCAGCCTTTTCTCATAGTTAAAATTCTCCAGTCCTGGCAACATCCTCGTAAATCTCCTCTGTACCCTCTTCAGTGCAATCACATCTTGCCTGTAATATGGTGACCAGAACTTTACACAGTGCTCGAGCTGTGGCCTAATCAATGTTTTATACAGTTCGAGCATAACCTCCCTGCTCTTATTCTCTGCCTCGGCTAATAAAGGAAAGTATCCCGTATGCCTTTTTAACCACCTCGTCTACCTGTCCTGATGGGGTAGATGCTGAGAGGCTGATTCCCTTGGCTGGAGAGTCTAGAACTAGGGGGCATAGTCTCAGGAAAAGAGGTCGGCCATTTAGGACCGAGATGAGTGAAAAGTTTCTTCACTCGGAGGGTTGTGAATCTTTGGAATTCTCTACCCCAGAGGGCTGTAGCTGCTCAGTCGTTGAGTGTATTCAAGACTGAGATCGATAGATTTTTGGACACCAAGGGATATGGGGATTGGACGGGAAAATGGAGCTGAGGTAGAAGATCAGCCATGATCTTATTGAATGGTGGAGCAGGCTCGAGGGGCCGTGTGGCCCACTCCTGGTCCCATTTTTTATGTAGGCATGATGATTCGGATGAAGGAAAGGCGACATTGAAATAGGTACAATAAGATCTTTGGCCCAAATACTTCCTCCCACAATTCCTTGCATGTTGCTGTTCTTGTTCTTAGGAACCTATGAATGAAATTACAATAGTTTGCTTCAGTTAATTGCACAAGACTCTGCTGCCCGTATCCTAACTCGCATCAAGTCCCGTTTACCCATCACCCTCTGTGCTCGCTGACCTACGTTGGCTGCCCGTCCCCCAACGCCTCAAATTTAAAATTCTCATCCTTGTTTTCAAATCCCTCCATGGCCTCGCTCCCTCCCTATCTCCTGTAGTCTCCTCCAGCCCCACAACCCTCCGAGATCTCTGCGCTCCTCCAACTCTGGCCTCTTGTGTAGCCCTGATTTCCTTCGGCCCACCATTGGTGGCCGTGCCTTCAGCCGTCTCGGCCCCAATTCTGGAATTCCCTCCCTAAACCTCTCCGCCTCTCTTCCTCTCCTCGTTTATGACGCTCCTTAAAACCTACATCTTTGACCAAGCTTTTGGTCACCTGTCCTAATATCTCCTCATGTGGCTCAGTGTCAGTTTTGCGTTTTGTCTGATTACGCTCCTGTGAAGCGTCTTGGGACTTATTACTCCGTTAAAGGCCCTATATAAATGCAAGTTGTTGATGCAGTTTTTAATGTGTTTCCAAATACATTTCCAATTTTTAGATTGAGATTGCTCACTCTCCACATCCCCTTCCCATCCCTATAAACGTTCGTGACCTCTGTATTTATCAAGGTTTCTGATGCTAAGCCGTGTTTTGCTTACAAACCAGTTTCCATCCACCGTGTCGGAAGCTGCCGAGCTTGTGGGGTCGGGTGAGTTTGTGCGTCTGGTGACTTGAGTGGAAAGTGATAATCATCTTTATCGATAACTGCTTTTCTAGAAGATTCCACTCTGACTTGTACATGCAAGTCGTACCCCTGTCACAAGCACACTGGCCTTTTTCTCGACGAGCGTGAATGTTTTGGTTTCTTTTCTTGCTATTCTGTACAGTGATTTTTTGATCTGACACTTTTCCATCTGCCGTTGAGATCTGCAGCATCACAGACGCGCCTTGAACTTTGTGAGATCGCAAAGTGCTTGTTTCTTCCCACCGGCCTGGGTGCCTGTGTCTTACTGGCTGTTTCCGTGACGATATTCTACAACAATATCTACGTTTTTTTTCTTCCCCCACCAATGTTTCTTCCTCCAATTCTGCCCTCTTGTCCATCCCCGATTTTTATCGCTCCGCCATTGGCGGCCATGCCTTCTGCTGTCTAGGGCCTAAACTCTGGAATTGCCTCCCTAACTCTCTACCTCTCTCTCTCTCTCTTCCTTTAAGACTCTCCTTAAAACCCACCTCTTTGTCCAAGCTTTTGGTCTCCTGTCCTTTGTATCTCCTTCTTTGGCTCGGTGTCAATTTTTGCCTGATTACGCACCTGCAAAGGGCCTTGGAACGTTTTACTACACAATTTGGCTGTCGTGTTTCCCTACGTTTCAAGAGCGACTACACTTCAAAAAAGTACTTCATTCGCTGTGAAGCACTTTGGGATATCCCGAGGTCGTGAAAGGTGTTCTATGAATGCAAGTTCTTTTGTTATCCACCCTCGTTAAGGAGGTAGCTCGCGCTGCGTGTTACTCGAGCGGCCTGGTCAGTCAGAGAGGTGGACGAGGCAAGGAGAAGGGAGCATTGCTCATTTGGAGTCTGTCTCTTTGCACAGTGTAGAACCCGTCCCAGCAGCTCCACATACCCAGGCCGTCCCGTTTCGCCCACTCTGCATATCGGGCTAATGCTGGATACCCCACAGGCTGATGAACAGCAAGGCCAGTTGTCCTAACACTGGGCGAGGGACCTCTGGTTTCTGCCCTTGCTGTGATGCCAAGCAGTGTTGTGAGGGTGACACATCTGGCTTTTGAAGCTGAAACTTTTTTTTTCCAGCTCTCTTGCAAATCAGTCTGACCTTTTCCATTCTCAGCTGTACTAATTCTGCTGTCAGCACTTCCTCCTTACACTGCACTAACATTATAGTATTCGGTGCAGGACGCCAAGCAATTGTTTGACTCTCGAATGCTTCCTCCGTTCCCACAGAAATATGACGTCAGAAAATCCGTCCGCCTACATAACAACAACCTGAGCATTGGGACATAAAGTCTGGAGTGAGAAAAGGCCTTTCAGCTCCATCCAGAGTCCAGCGATGATTTCAAATTCCTCCATGGCCCTCGCCCCTCCCTACCTCTGTAACCTCCTCCAGCCCGACAACCCTCCGAGATCTCTGCACTCCTCCAATTCTGGCCTCTTGCGCATCCCCGATTTTAATCGCTCCACCATGGGCGGCCGTGCCATCAGCTGCGTAGGCCCTAAGCTCTGGAATTCCCTCCCTAAACCTCTCCGCCTCTCTCTCCTCCTTTTAAGATGCTCCTTAAAACCTACCTCTTTGACCAAGCTTTTGGTCACCTGTCCTAACGTGGCTCGGTGTCAAATTTTGTTTGATAACGTTCCTGTGAAGAGCTTGAGACATTTTACGACATTAAAGGCGCTGTATAAATGCAAGTTGTAGTTGATTGTTCTATCATCACCTGTACCTGTCGATTCCCTACTTTAACCCCTGAGGGGCGATTCCGTGATCCGATGTTCCCAATGGGAATGGCACTTATGGGGAATGTGTCTCGGGAATCCATGGGCAGTGCACGCGTGGTTTTTCGCTCTGTGCTCCCCGTGAGCACCGCTCCTCGCTGGGAGTGGAGGATCGCAGAATCACCTTTACAGTTCTTTCACTTACTTTTCTTGAAATTAGAAGGAAAACAGTGCTGCTAATATCCCTAAATTTGCTTTTCTGTCGGCCATGGGGGTCTCGTAGACAGCTCGTGACAAACCCAACCGAACTTTGTCAGATTTGGCCAATTGCTCGGTGTTCCCAGCGGCCAGTCTTGGCAAATCCTGGCAAGTTCATGTTGGGGTTGCTGCTGCGTGTGCAAGAACCTCCCAATCAGGAGCCAGTGGCCAATGTGAATTCAGCTTGATCTTCTAACCGTCTTCCTCCTTCCCTCTCCATGGCAACATTACAACCGGTCTGCAACCATGATCAGTAGAGTTTGTATTAAAAATATATTTTTATATCTGATTCTTTATCAATCTAATCATAATTACGGATCTGTCATGAGGAGATCCAGGGTGAGACACTTATCCCAGCCATGATACTGACAGTGACCCTGTCACTTTTGATTCATTAGGTTGGCCCACTTGCAGGATAAAAATCCTCACCGTCATCTGAAATACAATCACTATAAATGGAAAACTGGTGTAGATTTTAAATTTCAATTTAAGTGATGGAAATATTCACTCTGTCAGGCACTCATTCAAGTGAAGTCAACTGTATTTAATAAGTTGATATATTTCTGGTAAAGACATGAGTGTTATTTATTGCTGATAGAAAATGACATTGAGGCATTTAACAGAACCCAATGTTACGATGCAAGTCACTGTTATTTGGACGCTTCACAAAATAAGCATCATGCAAAGAGTTTGGGCATCGAGTTTAAAAATTTAATGCATTCTTATTGGGAATTTACGGTTTCCATCTCTACGCTCAGCACCAAGCACTCCCTGGTCAGGTACAAAGTGAAGCTCCCTCTATATTGTCCTGTCAATCACTCCCAGGGCAGGTACATCACGGGTTAGATACAGAGGAAAGCTCCCTCTGCACTATCCCATCAAACCCTCCCAGGACAGGTACAGAGTGAAGCTCCCTCCACACTGTCCCATCGAACCCTCCCAGGACAGGTACAGCCCAGGTTAGGCACAGAATAAAGCTCCGATCTGATCCACCCCAATAAAGTGTCTTAACCAAAAACTTCTTGGTAATGTCTCCTTTTGCTATAATGCAATATTTCCCACACCAGCTATCCTTACGAGCTCTATTGGCACGGTTATACTGCTTAGAGAGTTGTAGAGCTGCCTATGCTGAGAATATACAGCCGATCTGCATTACTCTCCAGTCAGGAAAAGTGAAGCTGTGTTCATCAACGTACAATTGACGGGTAAATTGAAGAGTTAATCGGCTCTTCGCCAACAGCACAGGAGTTTACGAATTAAGTTTTAGTGATTCCTAGTGGAGCCTTGGGACTCGAGTTCGCTTGGACCCAGGTGCAGGTACGTAGGGAGTGGTTCGGGTACAGGTATGTAGGGAGTGGTTCGGGTACAGGTATGTAGGGAGTGGTTCGGGTACAGGTATGTAGGGAGTGGTTCGGGTACAGGTACGTAGGGAGTGGTTCGGGTACAGGTACGTAGGGAGTGGTTCGGGTACAGGTACGTAGGGAGTGGTTCGGGTACAGGTACGTAGGGAGTGGTTCGGGTGCAGCTAGTATTAAGCTGAGATGAGAAATGAAAATGTCAGTGCTGATGTGGTAGAGGTACAATGGCCTCTCTATATTTCTAGCACAATCTTACCTGTCATCATTGCATTCAAGGTTATGGTTCTGCTGTCAGTCATAAACTGTGGAAATCATCTCCTGTTACTGGTGCAGTGTAGCTTTACTGTACATCTGACCCGTGCTGAACCTGCCCTGGGAGTGTTTGATGGGACAGTGTAAAGGGAGCTTTACTTTCTATCTAACCCTGTACCTGTTCTGGGAGTGTTTGATGGGACAGTGTAGAGGGAGCTTTACTCTGTATCTAACCCTGTACCTGTTCTGGGATTGTTTGATGGGATAGTGTAGAGGGAGCTTTACTCTGTATCTGCCCTGCGAGTGTAGATACTGTCCCCCATGGGGGGGTGGCTGGGGGAGTGTTCAGTCCTGGTGAGACATTGGTGCATGTTCAAGCCTCTCTGCCCAACCTCTTTGCATACCTGCTATTTTGTGAAGCATTCAAATGATGAAGTGACTGCTACAATGGTATCTGTTTCTTGTATTCATATTGCAGTTCGCTCCCTCCTGCTTTGGCACTGTTTTACTCCCCTGCTGTCCTTCTAATGTCTCAGGCTGAAGTGCCTTTGTATAAATTTTAGCCCTTTCCAGCTTTTTTTTTTAAATATAAAAACAATCCATTCCCGGACCATTTAAAACTGATTAGCTGCCTCATTGTACAGGACCTGAGCATATTTGGAGATTTACTAATTGTCCTCCCCTCTGGTTTATTCTTGTCTTTTATCATTCCTATAAAAGAGCATGTAACAGAACCCCATTTTACGATGCAAATCAGCTCCTTATTTGAATGCTTCACAAGATAAGTTTTTCTAGCAGCCTGGTCACCCCGGGGTGAAATCACGGGGCCAGAATTTGTTGCCAAAATCAGGGTGAGTTTAATGGTGCTCGCCGTTATTGATGTGTAAATCGTCCAGCGACTTGTGGCGAGGAAGAGATACGCTGTGAGTCGCGAATCGCTGTGAGTCGCGAATCGCCACAAGTTGCTGGACGATTTACGCCGTTAGCCTCGCGAAAATGGCAGCTCGCCCGCAACCTCCCCGTGAGTTTCATGAAATTGCTCCATTTGTGCATTGATTATCAATTAAACTCATGGAACTTAACAGCATAAAGACTCTCTTAATGAGGAGATTTATGTTCCTGCAATGCCACTCAATCGGGTCCAGAAAGGGAATAATCGAAACCGTGGAGTCTCATTCCTGCAGGTAGTAAATTGTCCCAAGAGATTTTCCTTTCAGTCTCTTTTCTTTCCCTCTGTTATCCAATCTTTCTTTCACTCTATTTCTCTTTCTGTGCCTGATTTGACTCTAATTCACCCGATTTCCTTCTCTCTCGTTCCTCTGTTTCTTTCTCAATCCTTAAATCTCATTGGTTAAGGAGATAGGCTGTTGTTCCCGTCATTCACTCAGATCCCAGATACCCCGTTCCCCTCACCGTTATCTGTCTGCACTTCCAGCAAGTTACAGTGCAAAATATCTTCAAGCCAGAGGGTGCAGGAGAAAGTCTAATGAACGGGACATGCCGTGAGATGCCCCATCCAGCAAATTCTGGGCCATGATGCGAGTTTAAACTTTTGGAGTTTACAGTTTTGCTCTGTCCCACCGAGCTCGTCTGATCCAAGTTCATTTTCTCTCCCGTTACCTTCAGCTTCCTTTACCCCAGCCGTTCCCTCTTCACCACGGATATCCTGTCCCCCTACACCTCCACCCCTCAGTAAGCTGGATGGATGCAGTAACCTCGTGGTCATGGTGCTGGATTAATAACCCAGAGATTTGTGAGTTCAAGTTGCACTGTGAAAAGTTGTGAAGTTGAGTTGAATGAATCTGCTAATCTGTGGACTAGTACCGGGGGCAAAAAATCACCATGAAAGCTGCTGAATTGTTCTGTTTTTAAAAAAACTCAACTAGTCCCTCTCAGAAGAGTGACAAAGTTCTCAAGTGTCCTTATCTTCCATCTCACTTACTTGTGCATTCACCAAATCATTTGCTTCCACCACCTAGTCCATATTCCCTCCTTGCCCACATTGATTTCTGGTGCGACCAATTCTTTTGCAGTCCCCTTGTTAATGTTTCCAGAACTTCCATTTAAGGTTGTTGTTCTGTTGCTGTTTTCCAAGCCACCAACACGGATGCAACACGTCTCAATTCACATTTTCTTACACCATTATCGGAGCCCCAAACGTTCCTTCCACGTGAGACAGTAAATTGCTTGTGCTTCCTATAATCTAGGATACTGCATTCCATAAGACCATAAGAGATAGGAGCAGGGTAGACCATTCGGCCCCTCGAGCCTGCTCCGGCATTTAATGAGATCATGGCTGCTCTGATTTTTACCTCAACTCCACTTTCCCGTCCTTTCCCCATATCCTTTGACTCCCTTGCTGATCAAAAATTTGTCTAACTCAGCCTTGAATGTATTCAATGACTCAGCCTCCACAGCTTTTTGGGGTAAAGAATTCCAAAGATTCACGACCCTCTGGGAGAAGAAATTCCTCCTTATTTCCGTTTTAAACGGGCGACCCCTTATTCTGAGACTATGCCCCCTAGTTTTAGATTCCCCCATGAGAGGTAACATCCTCTCAGCATCTACCCTATCGAGTCCCCTCAGAATCTTGTATGTTTCAATAAGATCTCCTCTCAATCTTCTAAACTCCAATGAGTATAGACCCAACCTGTTCAATCTTTCCTCATAAGACAACCCTTCCATACCCGGAATCAACCTAGTGAACCTTCTCTGAACTGCCTCCAATGCAAGTATGTCCTTCCTTAAATAAGGGCACCAGAACTGTACGCAGTACTCCAGGTGTGGTCTCACCAGCACCCTGTACAGTTGTAGCATGACTTCCCTGCTTTTATACTCCATCCCCCTAGAAATAAAGGCCAATATTCCATTTGCCTTCCGGATTACCTGCTGCACCTGTATGTTGACTTTTTGTGTCATGTATGAGGACACCCAGATCCCTCTGTACCGCAGCATTTTGTAGTATTTCTCCATTCAAATAATATTTTGCTTTTTTATTTTTCCTCCCAAAGTGGATGACTTCACATTTTCCCACATTATATTCCATCTGCCAAATTTTTGCCCATTCGCTTAACCTGTCAATATCCCTTTGCAGACACTTTGTGTCCTCATCGTAACTTGCTTTTCCACCTATCTTTGTATCATCGGCAAATTTGGCCACAAGACACTCTGTTCCTTCATCCAAGTCATTGATATATATTGTAAATAGTTGAGGCCCCAGCACTGAGCCCTGCGGCACCCCACTAGTTACAGATTGCCATTTTGAAAATGACCCTTTTATCCCGACTCTTTGTTTTCTGTTAATTAGCCAATCCTCTATCCATGCCAGTATATTACCCCCAACACCATGAGCTCTTATCTTGTGCAGTAATCTTTTACGTGGCACCTTATCGAATGCCTTTTGGAAATCCAAATACTGCATCCATTGGTTCCCCATTATCCACCCTGCCCGTTACTTCCTCAAAGAACTCTAATAAATTTGTCAGACACGATTTCCTCTTCATACAATCAAGGAGAGTCAACATGGTTTTATGATGAGTCTCCAAATGTCCTGCTACTACTTCCTTAATAATGGATTCTAGCATTTTCCCAATGACAGATGTTAGGCTAACTGGTCTATAGTTACCTGCTTTCTGTCTCACTCCCTTCTTGAATAGGGCTGTTACGTTTGCGGTTTTCCAATCTGCTGGGACCTTTCCAGAATCTAGTGAATTCATTCATAGATCCCTGTGTGGTCTCTGCTTTGGCCAGCCCAAACGCTGATCGGGTGAGTGTGTTGCACGAATATCTCCTTTCTGTCTGTAATTGTTATCTGCCCTCTTTGTGACAGGCCACTTCAACACTCCCTCCTGTTCCCACTCTGACCTTTTCTACCCTTCACCTGTAGTCCTGCTCCAACTAAGCTCAGTGCAGGTCTCGGGAGCTCCGTCTCCATCTTCTCACTGGGCTCCCTGCAACGCTTCGGTTTCAGCACTGAGTTCGGTAACATCAGGTCTCTGCCGCCTCCCCGTCACTTTTCTCCCATCCACCTTCCTCCCTCAACAAACGGCATCAACACACAGACAGACTCGTTGGTCGTTCATCTCAGTTGCTTTTTGTATGGTTTTTGCAGCGTGCAAAATGGCTGCCACATTTACCCACACAAACAGTGACTGCTCTTCAGACAGTAATTCATTGTGTGAAGCATTTTAACATGTTCTGAGAAATGTGATATGGCACTTTATGAATGCAAGTTTTTAACTCTCCTTTTCTCTCTTCACTGAACTGTTTTTTTGCACCTTTTTGTCTTTCTAATGCCTTTTTCAATGTCTGACTGAGATCTTTGTATGAATACAACACAGCTGTTTAAAAATAGTGTTTGTAGGTTAATCCCATTAACGAACTCCTCTGTGATGATACTTGACCTGAGACTTGACTTTTTAAAAATGTTTTTCTTCCTCTCTCTTTTTGTTTTGTTCAAGATGTGGAGATGCCGGTGATTGACTGGGGTTGACAAATGTAAACAATCTTACAACACCAAGTTATAGTCCAACAATTTTATTTGAAAATCACAAGCTTTCGGAGGCTTCCTCCTTCGAAGGAAAAATTGTTGGACTATAACTTGGTGTTGTAAGATTGTTTTGTTCAACCCTGTGAAGTGGCTCATTTCTCTTTCAGTTCTGATGAAGGATTTACACCTGAATGTGTTAATCGATCTCTCTTCTTTCCCCAGATGCTCTGTATTTCCATCATTTTCTGTTTCTATTTCAGGTTTTCAGCACTTGGTTTCTTTCTTGCTATACAGGGAGTCGGTTACTTTACATTTCAAAGGGTTTCTGTCTGAATTGTTAACCCGTCCCCTTAAAAGATATAAATTATGAGGACACATTGCATAAACTTGTCTTGTATTCCCTTGAGTATAGAAGATTGAGGGGGTGATCTACACAGGAACAGGAGTAGGCCATTCAGCCCCTTGTGCCTGCTCCGTCATTTGATAAGATCATGGCTGACCTGTGATCTAACTCCATATCCCTTTGGCCCATATCCCTTAATGCCTGATCGATGTGTTTAAAATGTTAAAGGGATTTGATAGTGTAGATGCGGAGAAACTTTCTCCTCTGGTAGGGGGAATCGAGAACGAGGGGGGCATAATCTTAAAATTAGAGCCAGGCCATTTAGGAGTGAAATCTGGAAGCACTTTTTCACACAAAGGGTAATAGAAATCTGGAACTCTCTTCCCCCAAAAGGCTGTGGATGCTGGGGGATAATTGGAGCTTTCAAGACTGAGAGCGATAGATTCTTGTTAGATGAGAGAGTATCAAGGAGCTAAAGAGGTAGCTGATCTGTATCTCAGTGCAGTTGAGGTACATATCAGCAACAATCGAATTGAGTGGCGGACCAGGCTCGAGGGGCTGAATGGCCTCCTCCTGTTTCTATGTTCTCTCTCTTCAGATTCTGATGGACCTGTTGTGACTTCCAACATTTAATGGTTTTTATATCATGATACACAGAGTTTTGTTTAGGAAGTAAATGTACATCAGTGCTTATCGAGTGTCATGGAAAGCTGCTGCACACCCCATATGGTGTGTGATTACTTCCTCGAGATGTCTCACACCAACCACTGGGCTCAATTCGATCCAGACCACTTCATGCCTGAGCCGTACGACGCACTTTACGTTTACCTGAAGCCAGGAGTGCTCTCTATTGTTGCGATTATGCATTGTATTACCGGCTGGCACATGCCAATGCTGATTTGTACCAAATGATGGGCAGGGGCCTCATTGGGGACTGGATGGCAACTTGTTCCAAACTCATTTCACTTGACTGGGAAAGGTGCCTGTTATTCCCACAGTGTCCGTATCAGGCAGTCCCAAGTCAGGTATCGCACAGTTAGCTGCAGAGTCAAGTTCCCTCGACCCTGCTCCCAATAGGGTTGCCAACTCTGGTTGGTTGTATTCCTGGAGGTTTCATCACATGACCACCCGCCACCAACCGTCCCGCTCCCCCCACACTCCCGCCATTGGTCCATCCTCGCAGTGCCCCGCCAATCGGAAAGCGAATAGACTCTTCATTACCCAACAGGGTGATTCTCAATCAGAATCAAAGGCACAAAAAGGGAGAGGGCAGGACTTGCTTTATTCCAAGTATATTATCCCAGCACAGACACTTTGCAAACCAGAGATTAGTTTATTTATCCATTGGCTGCCTTACTTGTTTTGACAATTATATCCATCCCCTGCTCCTGCCCAATAGCTCAGGAACCGCCATGTCCTATGGAGTATCTGGTCATCTCGATCCACTGCGTCTGCCTGTTGGGCATTCGTTCTCTGGAAAGGAGGAGGCTAAGGGACCTGATCGAGGTCTTTAAAATTATGAAGGGGTTCGATAGGGTAGATGTCGTGAGGATGTTTCCACTGTTCAGGGAGTCCAGAACAAGGGGGTGTAAACACAAAATAGCCACCAACAGATCAAATAAAGAATTTAGGAGGAATTTCTTTACACCGAGAGCAGTGAGAACTCGCTGCCTCATGGAGTGGTTGAAGCATATAGCACTGACGTTTTTTAAAGGGAGGCTAGATGCATACATGAGGGAGATAGGAATAGAGGGATTCAGGGGACAGGATGGGAATTGCTAATTAGAGTGGGAGGAGGCTCGTGTGGAGCACAAACACTGGCAAAGTCCAGTTGGGCCGAATGGCCTGTTTCTGCTCTGTAGATTCCATGTAAAAATAAGCAACTCTCAATTTTTTTTTTATTCGTTCATGGGATGTGGGGGTCGCTGGCGAGGCCGGCATTTATTGCCCGTCCCTAATTGCCCTTGAGAAGGTTGTGGTGAGCCGCCGCCTTGAACTGCTGCAGTCCGTGTGGTGACGGTTCTCCCACAGTGCTGTTAGGAAGGGAATTCCAGGATTTTGACCCAGCGACGATGAAGGAACGGCGATATATTTCCAAGTCGGGATGGTGTGTGACTTGGAGGGGAACGTGCAGGTGGTGTTGTTCCCATGTGCCTGCTGCTCTTGTCCTTCTAGGTGGCAGAGGTCGTGGGTTTGGGCGGTGCTGTCGAAGAAGCCTTGGCGAGTTGCTGCAGTGCATCCTGTGGATGGTACACACTGCAGCCACAGTGCGCCGGTGGTGAAGGGAGTGAATGTTTAGGGTGGTGGATGGGGTGCCAATCAAGCGGGCTACTTTATCTTGGATGGTGTCGAGCTTCTTGAGTGTTGTTGGAGCTGCACTCATTCAGGCAAGTGGAGAGTATTCCATCACACTCCTGACTTGTGCCTTGTAGATGGTGGAAAGGCTTTAGGGAGTCAGGAGGTGAGTCACTCATAGAATCATAGAAGTTTACAACATGGAAACTGGCCCTTCGGCCCAACATGTCCATGTCGCCCAGTTTATACCACTAAGCTAGTCCCAATTGCCTGCACTTGGCCCATATCCCTCTATACCCATCTTACCCATGTAACTCGCCACAGTATTTATATGGCTGGTCCAGTTAAGTTTCTGGTCAATGGTGACCCCCAGGATGTTGATGGTGGGGGATTCGGCGATGGTAATGCCGTTGAATGTCAAGGGGAGGTGGTTAGACTCTCTCTTGTTGGAGATGGTCATTGCCTGGCACTTATCTGGCGCAAATGTTATTTGCCACTTATCAGCCCAAGCCTGGATGTTGTCCAGGTCTTACTGCATGTGGGCACGGACTGAGGGGTTGCGAATGGAACTGAACACTGTGCAATCATCAGCGAACATCCCCATTTCTGACCTTATGATAGAGGGAAGGTCATTGATGAAGCAGCTGAAGATGGTTGGGTCAGGACACTGCCCTGAGGAGCTCCTGCAGCAATGTCCTGGGGCTGAGATGATTGGCCTCCAACAACCACTACCATCTTGCTTTGTGCTAGGTATAACTCCAGCCACTGGAGAGTTTTCCCCCTGATTCCCCGACTTCAATTTTACTCGGGCTCTTTGGTGCCACACTCTGTCAAATGCTGCCTTGATGTCAAGGGCAGTCACTCTCACCTCACCTCCGGAATTCAGCTCTTTTTTCCATGTTTGGTTCAAGGCTGTAATGAGGTCTGGAGCCGAGTGGTCCTGGCGGAACCCAAACTGAGCATTGGTGAGCAGGTTATTGGTGAGTAAGTGCCGCTTGATAGCACTGTCGACCACACCTTCCATCACTTTGATGATTGAGAGCAGACTGATGGGGCGGTAATTGGCCGGATTGGATTTGTCCTGCTTTTTGTGGACAGGACGTACCTGGGCAATTTTCCACATTGTCGGGTAGATGCCAGTGTTAATTCTCCAATCGATCAGCACAGCCGATGCCCGTCTCCTCGTATCTTTTTTCTACCTTTTTTTCCTTTGTCTGGTACGAAGCTGATCTCAGCGTGGAGAAAACAAACTGCGCAGTTTACCTCTTGCAGTTTACATATCCTGCATTTGCGGGCCAAAGATCGTGAGGGTACGATTCACTTCAGCAGCAGAAAAAACTTGGATTGCGCTATTAATATAGGAAAGAAAAACGTCTGAAGGCGTTTTACAAAGAGGGTGGGAAGGAACAGATGTCTAACAGTGAAGGGAGAGTTAGGCAAAGGTGACTGAAAGTTTGGCCTTGAGGAGGCTTTTCAAAGATGGAGCAAGGAACAGAAGGGCTGAAGTGGGGTTTCCAACCCTTCAGGATTGCCCGCGAGTCTCCCGGGATTGAAGTACATCTCCTGGACCCTGCTGCGAGCAACACCTGGGAGAGAAATCGGAGAGGAATTTTTACGAGTTGGTTTATTACTTGCAAAAATATTGGTGACGAGGGAGGGAGAAAAGGCTGGTTGAGTGGGCGGGGCTGTTGGAGGCGGGAGGTCATGTGATGAAACCTCCAGGAATACGTCCAACCAGAGTTGGCAACCCTAGACTTGAAAGGTTTGGGAGAGAGCGGGGCACGGGGATGCGGTGAGACCATTGGTGGAGGCGGGGTTGATCTCTGAAAAAGCAATGGACTTCTGCCAAATGATTTTTTCCTGTTCCAAAACATTATGCGTTATCCTTGGGTGTTGCAGGCTGACAGGATGCGATTTATTTTATTTTTTTTACATTTTATATTTCTGTCACGGTGTTGGCTTCTAGAGACGGTTGGTTTTTTTTCAATCCCTGTCACTCTTATCGTTCCTCCACCATCGCATGGCTGCAAGCCAATAATTGGAGCAGTAAAAGAGGATTCAGTCGCTGATCAGAGTTTGTGCTGTGTTAACTCTTGTTAACTCCAAAGCTGCTGACTGCTACTCGGAGGGGAGAGGAGGTTTCTGTTTCAAGATTTGAATTCACAGGAGGAGGCCATTCAGTCCCTCGAGCCTGTTCCGCCATTCAGTTGGATCATGGCCTGATCTGTATCTTAACTCCATCTACCCGCCTTGGTTCTGTAACCCTTAATACCCTTTGCCTAACAAAAATCCATCAATCTCAATTTTCAATTAACTCCCAGCCTCAACGCCTTTTCGGGGGAGAGAGTTCCAGATTTCCACTCCCCTTTGTGTGAAGAAGTGCTTCCTGACATCACCCCTGAATGGCCTAGCTCTAATTTTAAGGTTATGCCCCCTTGTTCTGGACTCTCCCACCAGTGGGAATAGTTTCTCTCTCTATCTACCCTATGAACTCCTTTAAACACCTCAAATTAGAGAACCCCTAAATCTTTTATATTCATTCCCATCATTCCCATCATTTCCCTCTTCATTTTCTTCTATTTTTTCCCCTCTTCCCCATACTTCAACTATCACCACAGTGTAACGTTGGTTCTCGGAGATTTGCAAGGGCAATACAGGGTTCATTAATTCTCATTCTGTGCTGATCTGATTCTCTCCCTCCTCTCACCATCTGTTCAAGGCCTCTGGCAGACGGCCCAGGTGAGGTCAGAGGTACCCACCGTGGGAGGCCTGCGGGGAGGCGGGCAGTAACCTTCCGTCTGCCAGTCCACGCGGCAGGGAATCGCGACACCAGTCACCAGTGTGCGGGCGAGTTGGTTCATTTGCTGCTTAATTCCAGCTGGTTAAATCTTAAGTAATTTTATTGGAAGCGCAGCCAAACCTGACTTTGTTCGTAACTGTTGCGAACAAAGAGACCCAGAAGGGGGGCAAGGACTCTTTATTAAGAGAAAAAAAACACTTATTAGAAACATCACGAATAGAATATCAATAACCAGAGAAAAACATGTTGTCCATTCAGATGGTAGTTAACGTAAACAAGTCAGTATCCCAGCTTGAGTACTGCGTACAGTTCTTGTCACCACATTACAGGAAAGATATGATTGCACCAGAGAGGTACAGAGGAGATTTACGAGGATGTTGCCAGAGCTGGAGAATTTCAGCCATGAGAAAAGATTGGATAGGCTGGGGTTGTTTTCTTTGGCACAAAGGAGGCTGAGGGGAGATTTAATTGAGGTGTATAAAATTATGATGGGACTAGAGAGAGTGGACAGGGAGGACCTATTTCCCTTAGCAGAGGGGTCAGTGACCAGGGGGCACAGATTTAAAGTGACTGGTAGAAGGATTAGAGGGGAGCTGAGGAGAAATGTTTTCTCCCAGAGGGTGGTGGGGGTCTGGAACTCACTGCCTGAAAGGGTGGTAGAGGCAGAAACCCTCAACTCATTTAAACAGTACTTGGGTGTGCACTTGAAGTGCCGTAACCTACAGGGCTACGGACCAAGAGCTGGAGAATGGGATTAAGCTGGATAGCTCTTTTTTGGCCGGCATGGACACAATGGGCTGAATGGCCTCCTTCTGTGCCTTAACTTTCTATGATTCTATAGTCAGAGGCCAATGGGTTTTCAAGTAGGACTTGGAATCATAGAATCTTGCAGCACAGGAGGAGGCCATTTGGCCCATCGTGCCTTCTCCCCCGTTCCCCCCCCCCCCCCCTCCTCCCGGAAAAAAAAAATACGTTGTACTTCAATTTCTGTGGTGAATTTTTGTGCTCGTTCCGATGAATGTTGTCAGTGTTGGGGGTCAGGCCACTTTGCTGCATTTTGCATCCAGTGTTGGCATCACTCGCACACCAGACGTAATGTTGGTTGAATGCAGGGTAAAGCGCCCTCTGCACGGCTCCAAGATTTGGTCTTGACCCTTAACCTCGGAAGGCCACCTCCTCCCTTCACTCGTGTAGAATTTCCATCTTCCACGCCCGCTTGGGTTGGGAGTGAGGGATCCTGTTTGCTGAATGAAGGACAGTTTCAAACACACTGGGGTAAAATTCAACTTCGCCAGAGACGCAAAACGAGTGGCAGCGAATCGGCCGCCTGTTACGGATGCGCCTGATTTTCCTGTACATTGAAGTCAATAGAAAGGAAAATCGGATTGGGTGTGTAGCGGGCAATTGATCCATTACTGCCTCTTTTGCCCCCCATTGACGTTTTGCCCCCATTGACATTAATATAATCCTACAAGCAAACTGCTTCTGAATCAAATTATCAGTCCAACCTTTACTATAAATTCAACATTAATTGTCGCAAGATTCTGCAAATTGTAACTTTTTTTGAGGTCATTACATTTCAATAAAACTAAATTTAGGGGCAGCTGGAAAAGCATTTTTTGTTCTTGAATTGTGCAGTCAGCAGAAATTCTCAATCTCTCTGTGTGTTGTGTTGTGTGTGTGTGTTGTGTTAGATAGATATAGATAGATTATATATATATATATATATATTTTCATGGACAATTGACCTACTGTGTTCTCCCCACCTTGGCTTGAGTTGTTGGGGTCGCTTCTGCTTTAGAAGTTTTAACAGCTTGACATTTGGACAAGGAAGTCGGGTTAGAGTCTGAGATGGTGGCGATCGTTTTTTAAAATGAAAGGTTATCATTGGAAACATTTGACTTTCAAATTAACGCGTGTGAAATGAAAGCGGGGGAACTGTTGAAAACAGACAAATACTAAGCAAAAGATTCAGAGCTTGAACCATTTTGTGTTTAAATATTTGGAGATACATTTTGTGTAAAGTTGAACAAATATCTTTCACCAAACTGTCAATGGTTTATAATAGTTTGAGATTCTATTTCTATCACACCTCACCGTGTCTCTCGGAAACATCTTGAAACATTTAACATACATTGAATTGTGGTGAAGTGACCATTTGTTATGGAGGCCCGAAACCCCTCTCTTCTCCTTTTTAAGACACTCCATCAAACCTACCTCGATGACCAAGCTTTTGGTCACCTGTCCTAATGTCTCCTCCTTTGGCTCGGTGTCAGTTTTTTGTCTGATTACCCTCCTGTGAAAGTGCCTTCGGTCGTTTTACTACGTTGGAGGCGCTATATAAATGCAATTAGTTGTAGGCAAATGCAGCAGCCATTTTGTGCAAACAAGATCCTACAAATGGCAATGTGATGGCGATCAGTTAATCTGATTTTTCTTCTTTGTTGAAGTAAGAAATTTGGTCAGGACAAAGATTTCTTAAACTCATTTTTTCTTTATGCGGTGGAAAATATACTCCCGTGTCTGTTTTCGGCAAGTAGCCGCCTGAGCCCATCTCCCATCTGAATCAGTTTAGGAGTCCCAGAAAGTGGTTGTTACGGTTTATCAAAGCGAGGAAGTGGTCTCGAGTTCCTAATAAGTCCTTCCTGTCACTTGTCAGAAAATGTCTCAATTCAACGGGACGCAGGATAACCACAGTCACTTTGGGTGGGGGGAGAGGGAACTTTGAAAAGCTGATGCCAGCCAGGTCAGGGACCGAAATCTTTCTGTTCCGTCTTCACCTTTCTCGCAATGTGTTGTACTTCCAGTGTCCTTGAAGTCAGGACAACAAACTGACTGTTTCCCTTATCAAGGTCATGATCAATATAGATAAGTGTGTGGCTCTTTCAACTCCGCAAAATGTGGACATTTGAGCCCACGCTTTTTCAAAGTCTGTTCTAACTGCCTGTCCTTGTATTCTTCATCACTCTCCAATTGTGACCTTTTTGCACCCACGCTCTGTTGTTTACAGATTGAACTGATTAGCATCAAGTACCATCAGTGTAAAGGTATCGGTGTAATTTGAAGCAGAAATTGGAGAACATGATAGGAAATCGTAGATATTTCAGAAGGAAACCATTCGGCCCATCGTGCCTGTGCTGATATATTTACTCTAATCTAATTTCCTGCTCATTTCCTGTACCCTTTAAGTGTTTATGTAAATGCCACGATTGATTTGCCTTCACTGGGCACTTAGGTCACGCATCTCATTGACTTATAATCCCTTGCATGAAAATATTCTTTTAAACTCTTTCAGTACTAATTCTAAGTTAATAGCCCTTTGTGGGTATAATAAATAATAAACTCATCTGCTCCAGTGAGTACAGCCCTAATTTCTAAAGTCCCTCGTTGTTACTGTACCTTCTCATCCTTGGTATCGTTCGGGCGAACCTACATTGCACTTTTACCAGGGGTCCAATGATCTTTCTCAAGTTGGTCGTCCAACCATACGATGCTCCTAGTGTGGATTAACCAAAGTTTGTCTTGTCCTCATCACCTCCCTTGCTTTGTGTATAATGTTGTAGCTGCTGGAATACAAGGTGGTTGGTCAGCTCCATGCTCTGTTAGTTACAAAAGTGGTTTGAACCAATTCTACGGTGACGCTGTTTTGGTGAAGGTTTGTTTGGAAATAAAGAAGCTGCTGATTTATTTTGTGAATGGTCGGGGGGGAAAGAGAGAGATTGATAAAATCAACAATGGGGACGGGAGCAGTATTGACAAAATCAATACCCACTGCCAAAGGGGCTTGTACCCCTTGATTTCCCCCCCCCCAGTAACTGGGGTCGAACTAAGCTGGTGACGAGCACTAAAACTCACCATCGGTCTTATGGGGGGGGGTTTCTCTGCTTTCTGATCAAGGATGTCAGTTGAAACATTAACCTAACTGTCTCCTTTTAGAAATAAATATAGAAAATGCTGGAAACACTCAGCACGTCAGGCAGCTTATTTGGGAGAAACAGTTAACATTTCAGGTCGATGACCTTTTCTTCAGAACTGGAAGAAGTTAGAGATTTAACAGTTTAGAAGCGAATACAGTGCCAGGGAAAGGAGTCTGGGAGGGGGCGGAAAGAACAAAAGGGGAAGGTCTGTGACGGGGCGGAGGGCAGGAGTGATTAAATGACAAAAGGGATGATGCTGGAAGGCGAGGAGGGTGGGAATGGGAGAGGTTAAGGAGCAAAAGATGGGTCCAGAGGGGTTGTAAATTACAACAGCAGAGCCATTACCAGCACCTGCTGCCCGAAAAAATGGGAGCAGTGGTTCGATGCTGATTGACGTCCAAACATTTTCTGCTTTTAGTTTTGAACTCGTCTATTTGAATGGAAAGCCTGGTCAATGTGATCTCCTGGACTGGTTTCGATCACCTCAGGGTGTCGGAGAGGCAGGCGATGGACCGGCTGGTCTCTTCCTGCCAGTCATGTTCCTACGGAATCCAACAGACCAGGAACGTTTGATCCTTGGACTGTGCAGCAGCAGGGTGGGGGGGGGGGCTACAATTGGCCTCAGTGCTGCTGGGCTGTGGTGGGGGGGGGGGGGAGAGAGAGGAAATCAGCCAGGGTTCCTGCTCCCGATGACTATCGAGTGAGCCCTGGTGGAAAATTGCAAGTGTGTCGCTGTCTCACGGGGACGGGCTCAGGGGGAGTTGTAACGTTCCCCGCAATTGACTGTCCTGCTGGCTCTCAGTGGCTCTCCCTTTTCCCCCCCCCCCCACCCGCCCAATAACAATAAGGTGGCGAAAGGCAGACCTCCTGTGGCATTGCTCAGCGTGTCAGACGCTAGAATAGAGCCGCTCCGCCACCTGGTGGCTAAAGCCTGTAACTCCAGCATCGCCTGGACCAGTTCACATTTGGGATTTGCAAAGTCGGGCTGCATTGCTCTCACAACTTCAAGACATCCCAAAGTACTTTACAGCCAATGAAGTACGGTCACTGTTGCATTTTCGGGAAATGCAGCAGCCAGTTTGTGCACTGTAAGGTCCCACCAATAGTAATGAGATAAATGATCAGCGAAATCTGTATTTGGTGGTGTTTTGTTGAGGGATGAATAGTGACTTGGACACTGGGGAGATCTCCACTGCTCTTTGAAATAGTGCCATGGGATCTTTTACGTCCACCTGAGAGGGGAGACGGGACCTTGGTTTAACATCTCATTGGAAAGACGGCACCTCTGACAGCGCAGCACTCCCTCAGTACTGCACTTGGAGCGTTGGCCTGGATTTTATGCTCAAGTCTCTGGAGTGGGGCTCGAACCCACGACCTTCCGACTTTGAGGCAAGAAGTGCTACCCACTGAGCCACAGCTGACCCCTCATTACACAGCGGATTTAAACACTCAGTTATCAGTGAGTGACGATTTAATAATCCAAGGCTGCCGACATACCCTACGTTTCAGCCTCTAGGTATGGAATACGGCTTATAGAGCTCAGCTGTAGAATGAGAACATAAGAAATAAGAGCAGGAGAAGGCCATTCGGCCCCTCGAGTCTGTTCCGTCATTCAATAAGATCATGGTTGATCTTTTACCTCGACTCCATTTCACGCCCTATCCCCATATCCCTTGATTCCCTTAGTGTCCAAACATCTATCCATCTCAGCCTTGAATATACTCAACGACTGAGCATCCACAGCCCTCTGGGGTAGAGAATTCCAAAGGTTCACAACCCTCTGAGTGAAGAAATTCCTCCTCATCACGGGCCCTAAATGGCCGACCCCTTATCTTGAGATTATCACTCCTAGCTCTAGACTCTCCAGCCAGGGGAAACCGCCTCTTAGCATCTACCCTGTCAAGCCCTCTTTAAAAATTGACACCGAGCCAAGGAAGGAGATATTAGGACAGGTGACCAGAAGCTTGCTCAGAGAGGTAGGTTTTAAGGAGCGTCTTAAAGGAGGAGAGAGAGGCGGAGAGGTTTAGGGAGGAAATTTGGGGCCTGGACAGCATGGCCGCCAATGGAGGGGAGGTGAATATCGGGGATGCGCAAGAGTACGGTATGCAATGAGTAAAAGAAAGCAACTCACTCTTATGTATTACAGCCTGACCCCGGACACACGCACACGTTTACCATGTGCTGTCCCCCTCCCACCCCTATTCAGGGGAGCTGACACCAGTGTAAAATGTGCGGGTGAGATTTATTGCAGCCGACGTATGTACGTTTCATGCCTGCTGTGTAGTTTGTTGAACACATGATGTCTGGTGTTAGTGTAAACTTTCTGCAGCACATTGGAGGTACCGTGTGGACTGTGTTCTCTCTCTGTTTTTAGTAAATGTGGTGTGATTGAGGACTGGCCGCAGTGTGGAGGCGGGTTGAAGAGCACCAGTTTCTCGTTGGGAGGGGTGAGCAGACGGTGACTCATGTCATACTCAACAAACCCACTTTTTAGAGCAAACAGTTTTGTGTTTGATCCCTGACCGCTGAGGAGAACTTCAAAAGACTCTTCGTTTATTACAAGCACATGGAAAAAAGAAAGAACTTGTATTTATATAGCGCCTTTCATGACCTCAGGACGTCCCAAAGTGCTTTACAACCAATGAAGTACTTTTTGAAGTGTAGTCACTGTTGTAATGTAGGAAACGTGGCAGCCAATATGCACACAGCAAGATCCCACAAACAGCAAAGTGATGATGTCCAGATAATATTTTTTTTCAGTGTTGGTTGAGGGATAAATATTGGCCAAGACACCGGGGAGAACTCCCCTGCTCTTCTTCGAAATAGTGGCCGTGGGATCTTTTACATCCACCTGAGAGGGCAGACGGGGCCTCGGTTTAACGTCTCGTCGGAAAGACGGCACCTCCGACAGTGCGGCGCTCCCTCAATACTGCACTGGGAGTGTTCAGCCTGGATTTTGTGCTCGAGTCCTTGGAGTGGGACTTGAACCCACGACCTTCTGACTCCGAGGTGAGAGTGCTACGGCTGGCAGATGGAGCAGCTGCTTCATGGAGAAGTGGGGATTGTAAGCCTCTCCATTTATTAGCCCACCAGCGCCTTTGGTGAAATGCTGGGAGCTGCCAGACCAGAACAAACCACTGCATTCCATCTGGCCAGACCCAAAGTCCACTTCCCGCGTTGTCTTCCCTCCACTAGCTCAGCGAGGGAATCAAACCAGAGATATTCCTGACCCATGTGACTCAGCTGTTGACTGCATCGAGCAGAGAAGGTTAACGGGACGTTTAATAGAGGTGTTCAAAATCGCAAAGGGTTTTGACCGTGGCAGGAGGGTCGATAACCAAAGGTCACAGATTTAAGGTCGTTGGCAAAAGAACCAGAGGCGAGATGAGAATTTTTTTTTAACGCAGCGAGTTGTTATGATCTGGAATGTGCTGCCTGAAAGGGCGGTGGAAGCAGATTCAATAGTAACTTTCAAAATTGGAAAATTGTGCAGGGCTATGGGGAAAGAGCAGGGGAGTGGGACTAATTGGATAGCTCTTTCAAAGAGCCGGCACAGGCACGATGGGCCGAATGGCCTCCTCTGTGCTGTAATATTCTATGATTCTATAAACGTTGCTGAGCCTCTGGGGATTCTCGAATGACATTATTTGAACAATGAGATTGCACCTCCCTAAATAAACCAGCCAGAAATAATCTTGGGGTAATTACTTACCATTGGTAAAACTTACCCAACACAGTTCCTGTTTAACTGTTAAAAGAACAAAAATATTTACTAAAAGGATGGTCTCCTGAGAACAGGCAGAAGGGATGTTGACTGTGTTCTCTTTGATATACAAAACATTTGTGAGATCACAAGATAGATTTGGATGAAGAAATTCCTTCGGGCCATCTGATCTCATCCTTCCAGAGTGCGAGTCCCACTGTTTCCCCATTACACCATCCAGCTGTGTCCTAAAAGGGTCCAAGCATCCTTCAGTTCCAGCTGTTCATCACCCGCTGTGTAAATATTTCTTGGTGCCTGTTGTGAACTTTCCCTTTGCAGCCCTGAACCTGTGCCCTATTATTTTGCTACCTTGATGTATAAAATATAAAATAGCCGCTAATAAATCCAGTAGGGAATTCAGGAGGAAGTTCTTTACCCAGAGAGTGGTGAGAATGTGGAACTCGCTACCACAAGGAGTAGTTGAGGCAAATAGCATAGATGTATTTAAGGGGAAGCTAGATAAACACATGAGGGAGAAAGGAATAGAAGGATATGCTGATAGGGTGAGATGAAGTAGGGAAGGAGGAGGCTCGTGTGGAGCATAAACACCAGCACAGACCAGTTGGGCCGAATGGCCTGTTTCTGTGCTGTAAATTTGATGTAACTCGATGTATATCTCTGAGACATCTCTCATAGAGGCTGAGACTGGTGATGTCTCATTTGTTCGGTTTCCAACTCTCCAGGATTGTCCTGGAGTCTCCAGGAATTGAAGATTAATCACTGCTGCGAGCAAAACCTGGGAGAAAAATCAAAGGGGAATTAAATGGTGTTTTTTTTTCTAATTTTTTTATTAATAAAAAAAATATTGGAGATGGAAATTTATCCAATTGAGTAATGAGCCTAATCGCTTTCTAATTGGAAGGGGGAGGTGGGGCACTGTGAGGAAGGACGTATTGGACGACCAATGGCGGGGGTGGAGTGATTGGAGGCGGGAGGGTCATGTGATGAAACCAGCCCTACAACCCTCCCAGATCTCTGCGCTCCTCCAATTCTTGCCTCTTGCGCATCCCCGATTTTCATCGCTTCACCATTGGCGGCCGTGCCTTCAGCTGCCCTGGGCCCTGATCTCTAGAATTCCCTCCCTAATTCTCTCTGCCTCTCTCTCTCCTTCTTTAAGACGCTCCTTAAAACCTACCTCTTTGGCCAAGCTTTTGGTCACCTGTCCTAATATCTCCTGAAGTGGCTCAGTGTCAAATTTTGTCTGATAATCGCTCCTGTGAAGCGCCTTGGGACGTTTTACTACATTAAAGGTGCTATATAAATGCAAGTTGTTGTAACTTCTTGGGAATACGTCAAACCAGACTTGGAAACTCTACTCATCTGCCGTGTTACTATGACTGTAACCCCCGAGCTCCACATGTTTGATATGTGGCTGGTGAATTCCAACCCAACTCAACCTTCTTATCTTCAATTTAATTGAATCGTTTTAGATTTTTTTAATATAAATGCAAGTTGTTGTTGCTGCTGATGAGTGAGGTTGTGCACCAGCCCCCCCTCCAGGTCGAGGTCTACGAGCCAACGTGGAAAACTAGCAAAAGCCGACTTTAAAAAAAATCAGTCCTGAATAACACACGGAGACAAGAAATTAGACTGAGAGCGCAGCGGGACACGTATATTCTGCTGTGAATATACCCGACATTTCACCACTTTTATCACGGGGGGGGGGGGGTTTAAAAAAGATGTGTAGAAGTACAAAACAGCACGGTTCACCACAGCGGAGGTTTAGAGAGACTGAAGGAGTTAATCACGATGAAAAGGGGAGATTTATTTTCGAGGGCTCTGGGAACATGCTTCCCTCAGAAACTTTTGACCTTTGACGTTCTATTTGGTGCAATTTCCAACTCGAATCCTACTTTTCAAATCAAAACTCATTTCTCTTTGAAGGTTTCCAGGTATTTTAAATAAAATTAGTTTTAGGGGCCTCAATCCAACTTTATAAGATCTAGTTGCTTTTTATTTTGGTAATCTAACAGCAGATACATCAGGTTAATGTGTGAAATGACACATTTTTACACATTTGAATCTAAATGGATGAGAATTTTAAAATTGAGGCTTTGCTGGACCGGGAGCCAATGTAGGTCAGTGAGCACAGGGGGCGATGGGTGAACGGGACTTGGTGCGAGTTAGGATATGGGCAGCAGAGTTTTGGATGGGCTCAAGTTTACAGAGGGTGGAAGATGGGAGTCCATCCAAGAGAGGAATATTAAAGCTTTGGAACTTGTGGTGGGGGATAGTGGGGTGAATTTCCTTGGATCGTCTCCTCCTGTTCCGCCAGTGTAACATCGGCGCAAACCACGTCTAAGCGGGTAAAGGGGATCTCCGCTGAAGTTATGGCACTGGTGAAGGTCTGAGGAAATCCATTCCCTAAGGATCGGCAGCCGTCCGGTTGGTGCAGTTCCATGTTTGGAATGATCAGTTATTGTAATCTCTTGTTTTTAAATTGCTGTTTCTCCCTATTTAAAGCAGAGGCTGTGTTATATGTTAATTAATTTGCCAGAGAAAATCTTGAGAGGCGTATGGAGCCACAAAGGCATCTGTTGGGAGTTTTAACCAGCACATCTGAAAGTTATACTATTGCTTTTTGATCTTAATTAGCGGAGGGGCGAAGGAGTGGAACATGACTTCAATAATATTTTGAGAAGGCTGGGAAAGATCGGATAAATCTTGTGTGGATTATTTCTTATCACGGACTGGGATGTGGGGAGGTGGTGGTCGAAACTGTTTGTGGCGGTCGTGGCCAGAATGGGCACCTTTAGGACGTGAATTCAAACGCAGTGCAGACACACGAGGTGAAATCCTCCCCTCCCCAGAACGCCCACCTCACCTTCCTCTGATGGGCGGCAAATGGGAACCGAGCTATAGGTGTTCACACTGGGGTCCACAGGCCGGAGGGGATCCCAGGGGTCAGGGGAGGTGACCACTTTTCTGCATAAGCACCGTCCTAGAAAACTAGCTAAAGCTGGCCAACATCATCGAAAAACCTGGCACGGCCCCTCAAAAGCTGACAACTCCTGAACAGCCCTGGTTATAACATGTGAAAACAAATAGTTCTACAGGCTTCTGAACTTAAGCTGCAAGTAGACTTGGGAGTGTGTTGGTTTTAGTAGGTGTGGGGGGGTCTCTGGGAGTGTGTTAATATTTGCGGAGGGTCCCTGGGAGTGTTAATATTTGGGCAGGGGTCCCAGAAACCAGCCCTCGTTCCCTGCCTGGTGTGATGAGTTGTCCATTGTCCTCCCACCTTTTGTTACAGTTTGGATCAGAGATGACCATCACTCGACTGGAAACCTGACCTGTTTCCTTGTTTATACCTGGAGCTGTTGAAGGGCGAGACTGCCTGTAGTTTCATGTTTACATTGAACTATGTGGTGATGGTTGTGGAAACTGAGGTCGTCTGTTTGTTTTTTTTCCATAGACAACAAAAATAATGATCACTCTTTGTGATGATTTCATCAGCTGACTTCGACCGTTCAAAACCCACCAGTTGCATGAACTTTGGGTCGTGCCAGTGTTTTTAAAAAAAAAAGATTTGCATTTATGTAGCGCCTTTTACTACCTCAGGACGTTCCAAAGCATTTTACAACCAATGAAGTAATTTTTGAAGTGTAGTCACTGTTGTGATGTAGGAAACGCGGCAGCCAATTTGCGCACAGCAAGATCCCACAAACAGCAAAGAGATAATGATCAGATAATCTTGTTTTAGTGATATTGGTTGAGGGATAAATATTGGCCCAGGACACCCGGGAGAACTCCCCTGCTCTTTTGCCGATTCCATGGGTCTGTGGATAGTGATTCGTACTGGGAGCCTTGGCTAATTTTTTTTTTGTTCCTGCCTGGGAGGACTTCAGATTGGAATCTTGATTTCTGTATTCAGAATTTGATTTTAAAATTGGAATTTTAACAAACGTAAAAAGTAAATTCGCAGCTTCAGTCGCTGCTTCGTGTGAAGGTTTTGATCCAGGTGATGGTGTCCTGGATTCCTCAGTCCCGCCCCAGCCTCACTCTGTCACTGTCGGCTGTGAGCTGTGTTTCGCTTATTCTCCGTCTGTCCTGAAGGTGCTGAGTTTCGGGTGTGGTCTCACTGGCACGAGCAGCCCTCCGGTACCCCGGCCAAATGGCATTCTTCATGCACGAGTCTTTAATCAAATCCGACCATCGCAGGTGGGCCCCATCCTCTTCTCAACTGAAGTCCACGTGGGCACGCTCGCACGGACTCGCGCTCGCACGGACTCGCGCTCGCACGGACTCGCGCTCGCACGGACACACGCTCGCACTCACACAGACACACACTCGCGTTGTAGCAAGTGTCACTGGGTAGCTGCCTCTTAACTGCATCTGATATTCATCTCAACCACTCCATGTGGGAGCGAGTTCCACATTCTCACCGCTATTTAAGCAATGAAGTTTCTCCTGAATTCCTTATTAGATTTATTATTTTTTTGATACCCGTAATTCAGAATGTTTCTGATTCTTCTTTCCTCTGAGCTCTCCCTGACCCGTCTCTATTTGACGATGGGCTGGGAGTTCTCCCAGTAACCTGGACCAACCGTCCTCCCTCAACCAACACTATCAAAAAAATCACTCCCCCCTCCCGCCAGGTCAACTGGCTGTTCGTCTCAATGCCGTTTGTGGGATCTTGCTTTGTGCAAAATGGTTGCCACAATCACCCACATAACAACAGTCTCTGCTCTTCTAAGTAATTCATTGTATGCGAAGCACTCTGGAACATTCTGAGACCTGATAAGGCTCTACATAAATGCAGAACTTCCTCTTTATGAATGAGCTTTTTGAAAGCACTTCTAGCATCTTCCGCACTCATTCAATCATGAAGTGCGTTGCCAGCTCGACACAACCTCAGCGTCTCTTGCGAGGACCTCTTAACCGGGGTCTGAAATGAATCAATGTGTCGCACTCACCTATTAGGAGCTTAATGGGTTGTTTATGAGCTGTGGAATAATAAATGAGGGCAATGCACGGGAATATCATAAGTAGGTTTTAAAAAAAAAATCCAGACTTGATGGGAGAGTGACTGAAGTCCATTATTCATGACCTTTTGGAGACCCCATCCATTTTGTTGGTGGATTGCCAAAGTTATCGTTAACCCTTTCTGGGTGACTGCTCTCCTTTTCTGTTCTCAAAGCCTACAATTTTTTTTTTTCCCTTTCAGTTAAATGTAACCACCTGCAGTGTTCGCCCGCTTCTGAGAACTGTATTGTAGAATTTCAGAATATATATATTCGAATTCTTCCTGGAGGTGGGGAGCTGGTCGAGTTGATATTCGGGCAGATTGTATGTTTCCACCTTCCTCAGGCTCCTGGATGGGCAATAAGCTTATCTGATGGGCCACCCGTCTCTCACCTCCACTTTCCAAAACCTGTCTGTCTGTCTATCTGTCTCTCTGACTGTCTCTCTCTCTCTGACTTGTGTCTGTCTGTCTCTCTTCCCCGGCACCCCCCTCCACAGACTTTCTTGTCGTTCTGCTATGATGCCACCCTTTATGTTTTCTTCCCTTTGGACTCATTTGAGGTACAGTTCCACTGGCGTTGGCAGCCGCATGCTATTCAACCGTGGGAGGCTGTGACAACTTGGCCTGATCCCGTCCTCTGCCAACACCCACACATTCCAGCTCGGTTTACCGGATCGCAATCAAGTGCAGGAACCGTGGCTTGTATCCTCTTCCCTCTTCCCTCTCCCCCTGCCCCCCGACTGTGGGTACTGAGGCCTGTTGTGGAGTCTCTACCACTGTCCAGGGGCGAAGATCAGCTCGTTCAGCACAGACTGGGAATCAAGGCCGGGGACACTCCTGATCTGTGTGCCTATGTTCACGAGCAGTGGATTTACCAAATATGCCAATGGGAATGTATCAGGGTTAACTTTTAGTCATTATTTTATTTAAATGGTGCGTGGAAGGCGGGTTGAGTTTGTGTTGTGTTTATAAATGATTACCAAACTTTATAGTGATACAAGATTCAGAGATAACTGACAGGGCGTGACAGTAATGCTCATTTTCTCTTAAAGCTGACTACTAGAAAACTAACTCCCCACTAAATAATGTAAACACAATCCCGACAAAACCTTTCACAAATATCTCTGACTCCAAAACCACAGTTTCCTGTCCTAAAAACCATTCCGTTTCCTGCCCTGCTTCCAGTGGCCTTGTCCAAATGAAGGGGAAAAACATTTTCCAGATGCACAATATACGAACCCAGGCTCACCCAGAGCCAATCCCCGCTGGCCTTAAATAATGTGGAAAATGGTTATGGAGGGTGAAAAATTAAACTGTTAATATCCAGCTGTTGACATGTATCCAGCTGCTGACATGTATCCAGTGGGGGTTGGGCACTGTTGGAGAGGACTATAGCCTGTTTCATCCTGTTCTCCGGAGTGTAATCAGACAAAAACTGAAACCGCACCACTTCGGGAGATATTAGCACAGGTGACTAAAAGCTTGGTCAAAGAGGTAGGTTTTAAGGAGCGTCTTAAAGGAGGAGAGAGAGGCGGAGAGGTTTAGGGAGGGAATTCCAGAGCTTGGGGCCGAGGCAGCTGAAGGCACGGCCGCCAATGGTGGGGCGATTAAAATCCGGGATGTGCAAGAGGCCGGAATTGGAGGAGCGCAGAGACCTTGGAGGGTTGTAGGGCTGGAGGAGGATCAGAGATAGGGAGGGGATGAGGCCATGGAGGGATTTGAAAACAAGGATGAGAATTTTAAAATCGAGGTTTTGCTGGACCGGGAGCCAATGTGGGTCAGCGAGCACAGGGGGTGATGGGTGAACGGGACTTCATATGAGTTCGGATACGGGCAGCAGAGTTATACAGTCCTGCGATATAAACATGGTACACAATATACAATTGATGTTGCTTGTAATGTAATGTCCATGACGAGGTCTGACTGTGTGTCTCTGACTTTGTGTTCCCTGTATTGTGACCGGCTGATTGAATTGGATATTGGGATTGCTCTGATAGCTCACGGCTTGAGTGCTCGATGCCCATGCTCCCGAGTGCACTCCCTCACTCACCATCATCTCTGGAGCATCTGGTGACAGAGATGGATGTTACAGGATGCAGTCTATAGTCTGCACATCCTGCGGCCGTGGTTCTGCTCTACTTTGCTTGTTTTGTTTAAAACAGATTTTCTCTCCAGTATCTCAGCCGTGGCACTCTCGCCTCTGAGTCAGAAAGTCATGGGTTCGAGCCCCACTCCAGAGGCTTGAGCACATAATCCAGGCTGACTCTCCCGGTGCAGTACTGAGGGAGCCCCGCACTGTCTGAGGTGCTGCCTTTCAGATGAGACGTTAAACCGAGGCCCCGTCTGCCCTCTCAGGTGGACGTAAAAGATCCCACTGCACTATACTGAAGGAGACCGGGGGAAATTGGCTGCTGCGTTTCCTACATTACAACAGTGACTACACTTCAAAAAGTACTTCATTGGCTGTAAAGCGCTTTGGAACGTCCTCAAAGTCTATAAATGCAAGTCTTTTTACGACTTTTTCTCTCCTCCTGTTCCCTGTTACATGAACTGTTTCCCAGCTGGGGAATGGGGGGTGGGGAGGAGGGAGGGAGGGGGAGGTGGGGAGAGGAGTACAGGTGAGACTGTCAGTAGTTTGATGATAAGAAAAGTACAAGAGCAACTAAACTTTATTTGCTGTGCTCCCCAGTATAATGCACGGCCTGGTGTAATGCGCTGCCCTGGAGAGAAGAGGGACAAGGCATTTCAATAGAAAAGTTCGGGTTAGATTACACACCTTTGACAAAACCCATGGGAGATAAACAGAGAGCTGGGATGTGTGTGGTTTGCTCCCGCCTGAGATATTGATGTTTCTGTTTTGAGTGATGTGTTTGACGCACTCTATAACCTTGTACCTGTGGGTGATAAATCAGCTGGGTCACTCGCCAGCTGTATCCTGCGCCGAGTTAAATAAAATTCCCTGTGTTCCCGCCTCGCCTTCTACCCGTACTGAGATGTTGCAGGGTCGATGCTGAAAGTCACCAGCAAATTCAGTCCTTGCTTTGACAGGCTGCTGGAATACCTGGTCAGAGGCAATGGGAGTCTGTAAGATTTAAGGGTGGGACAAGATGGGGTGAAGTTATTTGCTTGATGCATGTAGCAGAATGCTGACATGTCCCTCCCCACATAGAGTCAGGTCCTAATTCTACGTAATAGGTCAGAACTGAGTGTCCCAGCACTGACTGCCTGTACAACAGGACTGAGTGTCCCAGCACTGACTGCCTGTACAACAGGACTGAGTGTCCCAGCACTGACTGCCTGTACAACAGGACTGAGTGTCCCAGCACTGACTGCCTGTACAACAGGACTGAGTGTCCCAGCACTGACTGCCTGTACAACAGGACTGAGTGTCCCAGCACTGACTGCCTGTACAACAGGACTGAGTGTCCCAGCACTGACTGCCTGTACAACAGGACTGAGTGTCCCAGCACTGACTGCCTGTACAACAGGACTGAGTGTCCCAGCACTGACTGCCTGTACAACAGGACTGAGTGTCCCAGCACTGACTGCCTGTACAACAGGACTGAGTGTCCCAGTACAGACTGCGTGTATAACAGGACTGAGTCTCCCAGCACTGACTGCCTGTACAACAGGACTGAGTGTCCCAGCACTGACTGCCTGTACAACAGGACTGAGTGTCCCAGCACTGACTGCCTGTACAACAGGACTGAGTGTCCCAGCACTGACTGCCTGTACAACAGGACTGAGTGTCCCAGCACTGACTGCCTGTACAACAGGACTGAGTGTCCCAGCACTGACTGCCTGTACAACAGGACTGAGTGTCCCAGCACTGACTGCCTGTACAACAGGACTGAGTGTCCCAGCACTGACTGCGTGTACAACAGGACTGAGTGTCCCAGCACTGACTGCCTGTACAACAGGACTGAGTCTCCCAGCACTGACTGCCTGTACAACAGCACTGACTGCCTGTACAACAGGACTGAGTGTCCCAGCACTGACTGTGAATATAACAGGACTGAGTGTCCCAGCACTGACTGCCTGTACAACAGGACTGAGTCTCCCAGCACTGACTGCCTGTACAACAGCACTGACTGCCTGTACAACAGGACTGAGTGTCCCAGCACTGACTGTGAATATAACAGGACTGAGTGTCCCAGCGCTGACTCTGTCTATAAAGGGACCATTCCTGTGTGCAGGAGGATGCACTGCTCCAGGGCTGGTTGGTTCAGGAATATAATCAGAGTTTGGTAACCTATTCTCAGAGATTGCTCCTCTCCAGGTGGAACACACATGGACTGCAATGTGACAGTAACTGATGGCAGCGCTCGATGAATGGGCTGCAGGGATCGAGTCGGCCCGCCTGGTACTCAGTGTGTTAATGATTCTCTTTCCTCTTTTTTTCTTCCAGACTAAAGGCGTTAGCATCCACAGGCGGAAAGAGTGTCCAGGCAGCATGTGATTGGTTGGTATGAGATTAATATCTACAAATGCAGTTAACTATCCTCTCTTGCAGCTTAAGCTTACACGACAATCCGATGTTAATCACTTTATTATTTATTAACTTTTAGAGGCGATTGATGCTGTTTGAATTCTTATGGCAAACTTAGATTTAATGTGAATTGAACACAAGGGCCCGGGAATTTCTGGGAGGCTCTCCTGATTTCCCATAGGAGAATCCCAGTGAATTCCAGGCAAAGGTCCGTGTGACTCAGGAGGAAAGGTGGCTCTGGTTACTGTGCGTTTGTTCACCGCCTCAGGACACAGAGCATCGAGAATGATTCCCTTAAGTTTAGGAGATTGAGGCATGATCTGATGGAGGTGTTTAAAATGATTTAAGGGATTTGATCGGGTCGATATAGAGAAACTGTGTCCCTTTTTGGGCACTAAGGGAATCAAGGGATATGGGGATCGGGCGGGAAAGTGGAGTTGAGGTCGAAGATCAGCCATGATCTGATTGAATGGCGGAGCAGGCTCGAGGGGCCGAATGGCCTACTCCTGCTCCTATTTCTTATGATCTTAAACCATTTCATCTGGCAGGGAAACCAAGAATGAGGGGATCTGATTGTAAAATTAGAGCCAGGCAGTCTAAGAGGGAAATCAGAAAGCACTTTTTCACACAAAGGGTAGTGGAAATCTGGAACTCTCTGCCCCAAAAGGCTGAGGATGCTGGGGGACAATTGGAGCTGAGCAGAAGAATCTACAGGAGTAAGAATGTGCCGAGAATCCCTGGTAACTGCTCGTGTCTCCTTACAACGTTACATGGCTTAATTAATTTCTCCTGTAGTTGATGAGAACGCTCCTGTTTTTTTGAAAAAAAGTAAAAGCAGGGAGGCGGTCGCACCTCAATATTGCGGTTACTTCGACACAGAACCAACACACCAGCCAAATTACAAGCGTTACTCAACTGGGGAAACCAGCCCAGAATGATGGGCCCTGAGCTAGGTGAGCTTGGAACAGTCTCAACCCATTTCCTGTTGGGTGTGTGTCTGCAGCACAGAACTGCCCAAAGTTTGGCACTTAATTCGCAATCTCACTCCTAGAGTCCATGGGAAAGCTGGTGTGGGCAATGGGAATGTTGGACGCCCTCTTCTGAGGTTGAAGATAAGAGGTATTGTTGGGTTGAGAGTAGAGGGAGCTTTATTCTGCATCAGCCTGTGCTGTACCTGACCTGGTACTTTTCTCATTCGTGCTCATCAAGGTTGGTGGATTAGGGACAGTTTTTTTTGTGGACAGAGTAGGTGTTCATTCCATAGGTCTGGGGTGGATTTAAACCCAGATCCCAGAGGTGAAAGGTCAGAGTTTAACCCACTGTACCATCCAGTTCCCACCCTGCAAATGCTTGATGGTGCCATGTAGAAGGAGTTTGAATCTGCATCTAAGTCACGCTGGATCTGACCTGGGAGTGTTTTAGGTGCAAAAGAGATATCAATTCTCATCCCTAGTATGGACATCATCTTGATGAGGATAATGGAAAAACCTGGTTTCGTGCCATCTTTTCAACAGGTACTGTTTTACAATGAAAACTTTTCTTAAAAAAAAAATTGGATTCCCCTCCAATAATCCCCCCGACTGTTCATTCTAATGATCCATCAACTCTTCATAGCCTTTGCATCTGAAAGACCCTAACAGGCCAGAGCAGATCAGCAATTTCCCTCTAACCAGCCCTTGGGGGCAAGTTACCTTTCAGCTCTGAGCATGAGTAACTCCCAACCCTTGGCTAATACTCTCCGATGGGATAAGCTCCTCTCGGCTGCTGTCGTGACTGGGGAGGAAGGTGGGAGGAGGGTATTTAGGGTTCCTTGTGAGCTGAGGAGGGAGCAGTCTGCCCATTGTGTCCTGGCCCGAGGGCAGGTCTTAGCTCCAGTCTCAATCATGAGATTTTTCGTCCACTTACCAGGGAAGAGGAGCTGAGGTGGTTTCGTGTTGCCTTCCTCACGGTTTTTATCTTCGGAGTTACCTTCCTGTGGGTGACCTGCAACCAGGGCTAAAGAGCCCCACCTACCCCTTACAATGTGTGGGGGGAGGGGTGGAGGGACCACCCACACCCATCGGATACAAGTACCCCTGCCGGACATCAACCCAGTATTCCCCGAACCTGACCCTTCAGACTTCGAGGCCAGAATACTGCCCGAGCCAGTGGTCAATCCATCCGGACACGGGTCCCCCGCCGGACGTCAGCCCAGTATTTCGAGTCGGTGTTGGGAGGGGGCAGTGTGGAGATATTTAGTACAGAGACATTCATAGTCTATTACCCAGTGTCGCACAGATCTGCAGAGGATGCACAGTCAGCAACAAACCTTCAACAACAACAATAACCTGCATTTATATAGCGCCTTTAATGTAGTAAAACGTCCCAAGGCGCTTCACAGGAGCGATTATCAAACAAAATTTGACACCGAGCCACATAAGGAGATATTAGGACAGGTGACCAAAAGCTTGGTCAAAGAGGTAGAATGTAAGGAGCATCTTAAAGAGAGGGAGGTGGAGAGGTTTAGGGAGGGAATTCCAGAGCTTAGGACCTAGGCGGCTGAAGGCACGGCCGCCAATGGTGGAGCGATTAAAATCAGGGATGCGCAAGAGGCCAGAATTGGAGGAGCGCAGAGATCTCGGAGGGTTGTAGGGCTGGAGGAGGTTTGAGAGATAGGGAAGGGGCGAGGGCCATGGAGGGATTTGAAAACAAGAATGAAAATTTTAAAAGGGAAAGGAAACTCGAAAAATTGAACAAGGAGAGGGTGAAATCCCCCCCACTCCCCACTCCCTAACCCTCACAGTCTGGTTGTACAGTTGTCAACAGGAGAAGGCTGGGGAGCAGGTGGGCTACTTGGCATATAGAGGGAGGTGTCAAAAGAAAGGAAAAAATAAACTAAATTTAGTGAGGGAGGGAGAGGAGAAACAAATAATTTCTGGTGCAGAAAGGGGACTGCAGTGCTGCCACCTTTGCATAATGATTGGTGAACAGTTCCAGGTATAACCCTTGCTGACACCGCTCTTGATTGGAGGCATACAGCAGCACTAACCAAGCGGACCAAGGCTGCGCTGAGTGTTTCCTGCTTTACTGACTTCAGTGCAGCACTCGGGGGATTCCTTAACTCTCTGTCTACAATTACTACAGCTCCAGTCAGAGGATGTGGCCAGTGTGGTTAGCGTGTGTGTGTGTGTGTGTGTGTGTGTGTCTCTGACTCTCTCTGTGTCTCTGACTCTCTCTCTCTCTCTGTGTCTCTGACTCTCTCTCTCTCTCTCTCTGTGTCTCTGACTCTCTCTCTCTCTCTCTCTGTGTCTCTGACTCTCTCTCTCTCTCTCTCTCTGTGTCTCTGACTCTCTCTCTCTCTCTCTCTCTCTCTCTGTGTCTCTGACTCTCTCTCTCTCTCTCTGTGTCTCTGACTCTCTCTCTCTCTCTCTCTGTGTCTCTGACTCTCTCTCTCTCTCTGTGTCTCTGACTCTCTCTCTCTCTCTCTCTCTCTCTCTGTGTCTCTGACTCTCTCTCTCTCTCTCTCTGTGTCTCTGACTCTCTCTCTCTCTCTCTCTCTGTGTCTCTGACTCTCTCTCTCTCTCTCTCTCTCTGTGTCTCTGACTCTCTCTCTCTCTCTCTGTGTCTCTGACTCTCTCTCTCTCTCTGTGTCTCTGACTCTCTCTCTCTGTGTCTCTCTCTGTGTCTCTGACTCTCTCTCTCTGTGTCTCTCTCTGTGTCTCTGACTCTCTCTCTCTCTCTCTCTGTGTCTCTGACTCTCTCTCTCTCTCTCTCTCTCTGTGTCTCTGACTCTCTCTCTTCTCTCTCTCTCTCTGTCTCTGACTCTCTCTCTCTCTCTCTCTGTGTCTCTGACTCTCTCTCTCTCTCTCTGTGTCTCTGACTCTCTCTCTCTCTCTGTGTCTCTGACTCTCTCTCTCTCTCTCTGTGTCTCTGACTCTCTCTCTCTCTCTCTCTCTCTGTGTCTCTGACTCTCTCTCTCTCTCTCTGTGTCTCTGACTCTCTCTCTCTCTCTCTGTCTCTGACTCTCTCTCTCTCTCTCTCTCTGTGTCTCTGACTCTCTCTCTCTCTCTCTCTCTGTGTCTCTGACTCTCTCTCTCTCTCTCTCTCTGTGTCTCTGACTCTCTCTCTCTCTCTCTGTGTCTCTGACTCTCTCTCTCTCTGTGTCTCTGACTCTCTCTCTCTCTCTCTCTCTGTGTCTCTGACTCTCTCTCTCTCTCTCTCTCTCTCTGTGTCTCTGACTCTCTCTCTCTCTCTCTCTGTGTCTCTGACTCTCTCTCTCTCTCTCTCTGTGTCTCTGACTCTCTCTCTCTCTCTCTCTGTGTCTCTGACTCTCTCTCTCTCTCTCTCTGTGTCTCTGACTCTCTCTCTCTCTCTCTGTGTCTCTGACTCTCTCTCTCTCTCTCTGTGTCTCTGACTCTCTCTCTCTCTCTCTCTGTGTCTCTGACTCTCTCTCTCTCTCTCTCTCTCTCTGTCTCTGACTCTCTCTCTCTCTCTCTGTGTCTCTGACTCTCTCTCTCTCTGTGTCTCTGACTCTCTCTCTCTCTCTCTGTGTCTCTGACTCTCTCTCTCTCTCTGTGTCTCTGACTCTCTCTCTCTCTCTCTCTGTGTCTCTGACTCTCTCTCTCTCTCTCTGTGTCTCTGACTCTCTCTCTCTCTCTCTCTCTCTCTGTCTCTGACTCTCTCTCTCTCTCTCTCTGTGTCTCTGACTCTCTCTCTCTCTCTCTCTGTGTCTCTGACTCTCTCTCTCTCTCTCTCTGTGTCTCTGACTCTCTCTCTCTCTCTCTCTCTGTGTCTCTGACTCTCTCTCTCTCTCTCTCTCTCTCTGTGTCTCTGACTCTCTCTCTCTCTCTCTGTGTCTCTGACTCTCTCTCTCTCTCTCTGTCTCTGACTCTCTCTCTCTCTCTCTCTCTCTGTGTCTCTGACTCTCTCTCTCTCTCTCTGTGTCTCTGACTCTCTCTCTCTCTCTCTCTCTGTGTCTCTGACTCTCTCTCTCTCTCTCTCTGTGTCTCTGACTCTCTCTCTCTCTCTCTGTGTCTCTGACTCTCTCTCTCTCTCTTCTGTGTCTCTGACTCTCTCTCTCTCTCTCTCTCTCTCTGTGTCTCTGACTCTCTCTCTCTCTCTCTCTCTCTCTCTGTGTCTCTGACTCTCTCTCTCTCTCTCTCTGTGTCTCTGACTCTCTCTCTCTCTCTCTGTGTCTCTGACTCTCTCTCTCTCTCTCTCTCTCTCTGTGTCTCTGACTCTCTCTCTCTCTCTCTCTGTGTCTCTGACTCTCTCTCTCTGTGTCTCTGACTCTCTCTCTCTGTGTCTCTCTCTGTGTCTCTGACTCTCTCTCTCTCTCTCA